>NW_026530032.1:0-282862 GCF_028408465.1 Anastrepha ludens
ACAGATACAGATACAGATACAGATACAGATAAAGATACAGATACAGATACAGATACAGATAAAGATAAAGATAAAGATACAGATACAGATACAGATAGAGATAAGATAAGATAAAGATAAAGATAAAGATAAAGATAAAGATAAAGATAAAGATAAAGATAAAGATAAAGATAAAGATAAAGATAAAGATAAAGATAAAGATAAAGAGAAAGATAAAGATAAAGATAAAAATAAAGATACAGATACTGATACAGATACAGATACAGATACAGATAAAGATAAAGATAAAGATAAAGATAAAGATAAAGATAAAGATAAAGATACAGATACAGATACAGATACAGATACAGATACAGATACAGATACAGATACAGATACAGATAAAGATAAAGATAAAGATAAAGATAAAGATAAAGATAAAGATAAAGATAAAGATAAAGATAAAGATAAAGATACAGATACAGATAAAGATAGAGATAGAGATAAAGATACAGATACAGATACAGACAGATAAAGATAAAGATAAAGATAAAGATAAAGATAAAGATAAAGATACAGATACAGATACAGATACAGATACAGATACAGATAAAGGTACAGATACAGATACAGATACAGATACAGATAAAGATACAGATACAGATACAGATAAAGATAAAGATAAAGATAAAGATACAGATACAGATACAGATACAGATACAGATACAGATACAGATACAGATACAGGTACAGATACAGATACAGATACAGATACAGATACAGATACAGATAAAGATACAGATACAGATAAAGATACAGATACAGATACAGATACAGATACAGATACAGATAAAGATAAAGATAAAGATACAGATACAGATACAGATACAGATAAAGATACAGATACAGATACAGATACAGATACAGATACAGATACAGATACAGATACAGATACAGATACAGATACAGATAAAGATAAAGATAAAGATACAGATACAGATACAGATACAGATACAGATACAGATAAAGATAAAGATAAAGATAAAGATAAAGATAAAGATAAAGATAAAGATAAAGATAAAGATAAAGATAAAGATAAAGATAAAGATAAAGATAAAGATAAAGATAAAGATAAAGATAAAGATACAGATACAGATAAAGGTAAAGATACAGATACAGATACAGATACAGATACAGATACAGATACAGATACAGATACAGATACAGATACAGATACAGATACAGATACAGATAAAGATAAAGATAAAGATACAGATACAGATACAGATACAGATAAAGATACAGATACAGATACAGATACAGATACAGATACAGATACAGATACAGATACAGATACAGATACAGATACAGATAAAGATAAAGATAAAGATACAGATACAGATACAGATACAGATACAGATAAAGATACAGATACAGATACAGATAAAGATAAAGATACAGATACAGATACAGATACAGATACAGATACAGATAAAGATACAGATACAGATACAGATACAGATACAGATAAAGATAAAGATAAAGATACAGATACAGATACAGATACAGATACAGATAAAGATACAGATACAGATACAGATACAGATACAGATACAGATAAAGATAAAGATAAAGATAAAGATAAAGATAAAGATAAAGATAAAGATAAAGATAAAGATAAAGATAAAGATAAAGATAAAGATAAAGATAAAGATAAAGATAAAGATAAAGATAAAGATAAAGATAAAGATAAAGATAAAGATAAAGATAAAGATAAAGATAAAGATAAAGATAAAGATAAAGATAAAGATAAAGATAAAGATAAAGATACAGATACAGATACAGATACAGATACAGATACAGATACAGATACAGATACAGATACAGATACAGATACAGATACAGATACAGATACAGATACAGATACAGATACAGATACAAATACAGATACAGATACAGATACAGATACAGATAAGATAAGATAAAGATAAAGATAAAGTTAAGATAAAGATACAGATACAGATACAGATACAGATAAAGATAAAGATAAAGATAAAGATAAAGATACAGATACAGATACAGATACAGATACAGATACAGATAAAGATACAGATACAGATACAGATAAAGATAAAGATACAGATACAGATACAGACACAGATACAGATACAGATACAGATACAGATACAGATACAGATACAGATACAGATACAGATACAGATACAGATACAGATAAAGATACAGATACAGATAAAGATACAGATACAGATACAGATACAGATAAAGATAAAGATAAAGATAAAGGTACAGATACAGATACAGATACAAATACAGATAAAGATACAGATACAGATACAGATAAAGATAAAGATACAGATACAGATACAGACACAGATGCAGATACAGATACAGATACAGGTAAAGAACCAGATACAGATACAGATACAGATACAGATACGGATAAAGATAAAGATAAAGATACAGATACAGATACAGATACAGATACAGATACAGATACAGATACAGATAAAGATAAAGATAAAGATAAAGATAAAGATAAAGATAAAGATAAAGATAAAGATAAAGATAAAGATAAAGATAAAGATAAAGATAAAGATAAAGATAAAGATAAAGATAAAGATAAAGATAAAGATACAGATACAGATAAAGATAGAGATAGAGATACAGATACAGACACAGATACAAATACAGATACAGATACAGATACAGATACAGATACAGATACAGATACGGATACAGATACAGATACAGATACAGATACAGATAAAGATACAGATACAGATAAAGATACAGATACAGATAAAGATACAGATACAGATACAGGTAAAGATAAAGATAAAGATAAAGATAAAGATACAGATACAGATACAGATACAGATAAAGGTACAGATACAGATACAGATACAGATAAAGATACAGATACAGATACAGATACAGATACAGATACAGATACAGATAAGATAAGATAAAGATAAAGATAAGGATAAAGATAAAGATAAAGATAAAGATAAAGATATAGATACAGATAAAGATACAGATACAGATACAGATACAGATACAGATACAGATACAGATACAGATACAGATACAGATACAGATACAGATACAGATAAAGATAAAGATAAAGATAAAAATACAGATACAGATACAGATACAGATACATATACAGATACAGATACAGATACAGATACAGGTACAGATACAGATACAGATACAGATACAGATAAAGATAAAGATACAGATACAGATACAGATACAGATAAAGATAAAGATAAAGATACAGATACAGATACAGATAGAGATAAGATAAGATAAAGATAAAGATAAAGATAAAGATAAAGATAAAGATAAAGATAAAGATAAAGATAAAGATAAAGATAAAGATAAAGATAAAGATAAAGATAAAGGTAAAGATAAAGATAAAGATAAAGATAAAGATAAAGATAAAGATAAAGAGAAAGATAAAGATAAAGATAAAAATAAAGATACAGATACAGATACAGATACAGATAAAGATAAAGATAAAGATAAAGATAAAGATAAAGATAAAGATAAAGATAAAGATAAAGATACAGATACAGATACAGATACAGATACAGATACAGATACAGATACAGATACAGATACAGATAAAGATAAAGATAAAGATAAAGATAAAGATAAAGATAAAGATAAAGATAAAGATAAAGATAAAGATAAAGATAAAGATAAAGATAAAGATAAAGATAAAGATAAAGATAAAGATAAAGATAAAGATAAAGATAAAGATAAAGATAAAGATAAAGATAAAGATAAAGATAAAGATAAAGATAAAGATAAAGATAAAGATAAAGATAAAGATACAGATACAGATACAGATACAGATACAGATACAGATACAGATACAGATACAGATACAGATACAGATAGAGATACAGATACAGATACAGATACAGATACAGATACAGATACAAATACAGATACAGATACAGATACAGATACAGATACAGATACAGATAAGATAAGATAAAGATAAAGTTAAAGTTAAGATAAAGATACAGATACATATACAGATACAGATACAGATACAGATACAGATACAGATACAGATAAGATAAGATAAAGATAAAGATAAAGATAAAGTTAAGATAAAGATACAGATACAGATACAGATACAGATAAAGATAAAGATAAAGATAAAGATAAAGATAAAGATACAGATACAGATACAGATACAGATACAGATATAGATAAAGATACAGATACAGATACAGATAAAGATAAAGATACAGATACAGATACAGATACAGATACAGATACAGATACAGATACAGATAAAGATACAGATACAGATAAAGATACAGATACAGATACAGATACAGATAAAGATAAAGATAAAGATAAAGATACAAATACAGATACAGATACAGATACAGATACAGATACAGATACAGATACAGATAAGACAAGATAAAGATAAAGATAAAGTTAAGATAAAGATACAGATACATATACAGATACAGATACAGATACAGATACAGATACAGATACAGATACAGATAAGATAAGATAAAGATAAAGATAAAGTTAAGATAAAGATACAGATACAGATACAGATACAGATAAAGATAAAGATAAAGATAAAGATAAAGATACAGATACAGATACAGATACAGATACAGATAAAGATACAGATACAGATACAGATAAAGATAAAGATACAGATACAGATACAGACACAGATACAGATACAGGTACAGATACAGATACAGATACAGATACAGATACAGATACAGATACAGATACAGATACAGATACAGATAAAGATACAGATACAGATAAAGATAGAGATAAAGATAAAGATAAAGATAAAGATAAAGATAAAGATAAAGATAAAGATAAAGATAAAGATAAAGATAAAGATAAAGATAAAGATAAAGATAAAGATAAAGATAAAGAGAAAGATAAAGATAAAGATAAAGAGAAAGATAAAGATAACGATAAAGATAAAGATAAAGATAAAGATAAAGATAAAGATAAAGATAAAGATAAAGATAAAGATAAAGATAAAGATAAAGATAAAGATAAAGATAAAGATACAGATAAAGATAAAGATAAAGATAAAGATAAAGATAAAGATAAAGATAAAGATAAAGATAAAGCTAAAGATAAAGATAAAGATAAAGATAAAGATAAAGATAAAGATAAAGATAAAGATAAAGATAAAGATAAAGATAAAGATAAAGATACAGATACAGATACAGATACAGATACAGATACAGATACAGATACAGATACAGATACAGATACAAATACAGATACAGATACAGATACAGATACAGATAAGATAAGATAAAGATAAAGATAAAGTTAAGATAAAGATACAGATACATATACAGATACAGATACAGATACAGATACAGATACAGATACAGATACAGATACAGATAAGATAAGATAAAGATAAAGATAAAGATAAAGATAAAGTTAAGATAAAGATACAGATACAGATACAGATACAGATGAAGATAAAGATAAAGATAAAGATAAAGATACAGATACAGATACAGATACAGAAACAGATAAAGATACAGATACAGATACAGATAAAGATAAAGATACAGATACAGATACAGACATAGATACAGATACAGATACAGATACAGATACAGATACAGATACAGATACAGATACAGATACAGATAAAGATACAGATACAGATAAAGATACAGATACAGATACAGATACAGATAAAGATAAAGATAAAGATAAAGATAAAGATACAAATACAGATACAGATACAGATACAGATACAGATACAGATACAGATACAGATACAGATAAGATAAGATAAAGATAAAGATAAAGTTAAGATAAAGATACAGATACATATACAGATACAGATACAGATACAGATACAGATACAGATACAGATACAGATAAGATAAGATAAAGATAAAGATAAAGTTAAGATAAAGATACAGATACAGATACAGATACAGATAAAGATAAAGATAAAGATAAAGATAAAGATAAAGATACAGATACAGATACAGATACAGATACAGATAAAGATACAGATACAGATACAGATAAAGATAAAGATACAGATACAGATACAGATACAGATACAGATACAGGTACAGATACAGATACAGATACAGATACAGATACAGATACAGATACAGATACAGATACAGATACAGATAAAGATACAGATACAGATAAAGATACAGATACAGATACAGATACAGATACAGATAAAGATAAAGATAAAGATAAAGATAAAGATAAAGATAAAGATACAAATACAGATACAGATACAGATACAGATACAGATACAGATACAGATACAGATACAGATACAGGTAAAGAAACAGATACAGATACAGATACAGATACAGATACAGATACGGATAAAGATAAAGATAAAGATACAGATACAGATACAGATACAGATACAGATACAGATACGGATACAGATACAGATACAGATACAGATACAGATACAGATACAGATAAAGATAAAGATAAAGATAAAGATACAAATACAGATACAGATACAGATACAGATACAGATACAGATACAGATACAGATACAGATACAGGTAAAGAAACAGATACAGATACAGATACAGATACAGATACGGATAAAGATAAAGATAAAGATACAGATACAGATACGGATAAAGATAAAGATAAAGATACAGATACAGATACAGATACAGATACAGATACAGATACAGATACAGATACAGATACAGATACAGATACAGATACAGATAAAGATAAAGATACAGATACAGATACAGATACAGATAAAGATAAAGATAAAGATAAAGATAAAGATAAAGATAAAGATAAAGATAAAGATAAAGATAAAGATAAAGATAAAGATAAAGATTACAGATACAGATACAGATACAGATACAGATACATATAAAGAAACAGATACAGATACAGATACAGATACAGATACAGATAAAGATAAAGATAAAGATAAAGATAAAGATACAGATACATATACAGATACAGATACAGATACAGATACAGGTACAGATACAGATACAGATACAGATACAGATAAAGATACAGATACAGATACAGATACAGATACAGATACAGATACAGATAAGATAAGATAAAGATAAAGATAAGGATAAAGATAAAGATAAAGATAAAGATAAAGATATAGATACAGATAAAGATACAGATACAGATACAGATACAGATACAGATACAGATACAGATACAGATACAGATACAGATACAGATACAGATAAAGATAAAGATAAAGATAAAAATACAGATACAGATACAGATACAGATACAGATACATATACAGATACAGATACAGATACAGATACAGGTACAGATACAGATACAGATACAGATACAGATAAAGATAAAGATACAGATACAGATACAGATACAGATAAAGATAAAGATAAAGATACAGATACAGATACAGATAGAGATAAGATAAGATAAAGATAAAGATAAAGATAAAGATAAAGATAAAGATAAAGATAAAGATAAAGATAAAGATAAAGATAAAGATAAAGATAAAGATAAAGATAAAGATAAAGATAAAGATAAAGATAAAGATAAAGATAAAGAGAAAGATAAAGATAAAGATAAAAATAAAGATACAGATACTGATACAGATACAGATACAGATGCAGATAAAGATAAAGATAAAGATAAAGATAAAGATAAAGATAAAGATAAAGATAAAGATAAAGATAAAGATAAAGATACAGATACAGATACAGATACAGATACAGATACAGATACAGATACAGATACAGATACAGATAAAGATAAAGATAAAGATAAAGATAAAGATAAAGATAAAGATAAAGATAAAGATAAAGATAAAGATAAAGATAAAGATAAAGATAAAGATAAAGATAAAGATAAAGATAAAGATAAAGATAAAGATAAAGATAAAGATAAAGATAAAGATAAAGATAAAGATAAAGATAAAGATAAAGATAAAGATACAGATACAGATACAGATACAGATACAGATAGAGATACAGATACAGATACAGATACAGATACAGATACAAATACAGATACAGATACAGATACAGATACAGATACAGATACAGATACAGATACAGATACAGATAAGATAAGATAAAGATAAAGTTAAAGTTAAGATAAAGATACAGATACATATACAGATACAGATACAGATACAGATACAGATACAGATACAGATACAGATAAGATAAGATAAAGATAAAGATAAAGATAAAGTTAAGATAAAGATACAGATACAGATACAGATACAGATAAAGATAAAGATAAAGATAAAGATAAAGATACAGATACAGATACAGATACAGATACAGATAAAGATACAGATACAGATACAGATAAAGATAAAGATACAGATACAGATACAGATACAGATACAGATACAGATACAGATACAGATACAGATAAAGATACAGATACAGATAAAGATACAGATACAGATACAGATACAGATAAAGATAAAGATAAAGATAAAGATACAAATACAGATACAGATACAGATACAGATACAGATACAGATACAGATAAGACAAGATAAAGATAAAGATAAAGTTAAGATAAAGATACAGATACATATACAGATACAGATACAGATACAGATACAGATACAGATACAGATACAGATAAGATAAGATAAAGATAAAGATAAAGTTAAGATAAAGATACAGATACAGATACAGATACAGATAAAGATAAAGATAAAGATAAAGATAAAGATACAGATACAGATACAGATACAGATACAGATACAGATAAAGATACAGATACAGATACAGATAAAGATAAAGATACAGATACAGATACAGACACAGATACAGATACAGGTACAGATACAGATACAGATACAGATACAGATACAGATACAGATACAGATACAGATACAGATACAGATAAAGATACAGATACAGATAAAGATACAGATACAGATACAGATACAGATAAAGATAAAGATAAAGATAAAGATAAAGATAAAGATAAAGATACAAATACAGATACAGATACAGATACAGATACAGATACAGATACAGATACAGATACAGATACAGATACAGGTAAAGAAACAGATACAGATACAGATACAGATACAGATACGGATAAAGATAAAGATAAAGACACAGATACAGATACAGATACAGATACAGATACAGATACAGATACGGATACAGATACAGATACAGATACAGATACAGATACAGATACAGATACAGATACAGATACAGATACAGATACAGATAAAGATAAAGATACAGATACAGATACAGATACAGATAAAGATAAAGGTAAAGATAAAGATAAAGATAAAGATAAAGATAAAGATAAAGATAAAGATAAAGATAAAGATAAAGATAAAGATAAAGATAAAGATAAAGATAAAGATAAAGATAAAGATAAAGATAAAGATAAAGATAAAGATAAAGATAAAGATAAAGATAAAGATAAAGATAAAGATAAAGATAAAGATAAAGATAAAGATAAAGATAAAGATAAAGATAAAGATACAGATAAAGATAAAGATAAAGATAAAGATAAAGATAAAGATAAAGATAAAGATAAAGATAAAGATAAAGATAAAGATTACAGATACAGATACAGATACAGATACAGATACAGATACATATAAAGAAACAGATACAGATACAGATACAGATACAGATAAAGATAAAGATAAAGATAAAGATACAGATACATATACAGATACAGATACAGATACAGATACAGGTACAGATACAGATACAGATACAGATACAGATAAAGATACAGATACAGATACAGATACAGATACAGATACAGATAAGATAAGATAAAGATAAAGATAAGGATAAAGATAAAGATAAAGATAAAGATAAAGATATAGATACAGATAAAGATACAGATACAGATACAGATACAGATACAGATACAGATACAGATACAGATACAGATACAGATACAGATACAGATACAGATAAAGATAAAGATAAAGATAAAAATACAGATACAGATACAGATACAGATACATATACAGATACAGATACAGATACAGATACAGATACAGGTACAGATACAGATACAGATACAGATACAGATAAAGATACAGATACAGATACAGATACAGATAAAGATAAAGATACAGATACAGATACAGATAGAGATAAGATAAGATAAAGATAAAGATAAAGATAAAGATAAAGATAAAGATAACGATAAAGATAAAGATAAAGATAAAGATAAAGATAAAGATAAAGATAAAGGTAAAGATAAAGAGAAAGATAAAGATAAAGATAAAAATAAAGATACAGATACTGATACAGATACAGATACAGATACAGATAAAGATAAAGATAAAGATAAAGATAAAGATAAAGATAAAGATAAAGATAAAGATAAAGATACAGATACAGATACAGATACAGGTACAGATACAGATACAGATACAGATACAGATACAGATAAAGATAAAGATAAAGATAAAGATAAAGATAAAGATAAAGATAAAGATAAAGATAAAGATAAAGATAAAGATACAGATACAGATAAAGATAGAGATAGAGATACAGATACAGATACAGACAGATAAAGATAAAGATAAAGATAAAGATAAAGATACAGATACAGATACAGATACAGATACAGATAAAGGTACAGATACAGATACAGATACAGATACAGATAAAGATACAGATACAGATACAGATAAAGATAAAGATAAAGAAAAAGATACAGATACAGATACAGATACAGATACAGATACAGATACAGATACAGGTACAGATACAGATACAGATACAGATACAGATACAGATAAAGATACAGATACAGATAAAGATACAGATACAGATACAGATACAGACACAGATACAAATACAGATACAGATACAGATACAGATACAGATACAGATACAGATACAGATACAGATACGGATACAGATACAGATACAGATACAGATACAGATAAAGATACAGATACAGATAAAGATACAGATACAGATAAAGATACAGATACAGATACAGGTAAAGATAAAGATAAAGATAAAGATAAAGATACAGATACAGATACAGATACAGATACAGATACAGATACAGTTACAGATACAGATACAGATACAGATACAGATACAGATACAGATAAAGATAAAGATACAGATACAGATACAGATACAGATACAGATACAGATACAGATACAGATAAAGATAAAGATAAAGATAAAGATAAAGATAAAGATAAAGATAAAGATAAAGATAAAGATAAAGATAAAGATAAAGATAAAGATAAAGATAAAGATAAAGATAAAGATAAAGATAAAGATAAAGATAAAGATAAAGATAAAGATAAAGATTACAGATACAGATACAGATACAGATACAGATACAGATACAGATACAGATACAGATACAGATACAGATACAGGTACAGAT
Source organism: Anastrepha ludens (assembly GCF_028408465.1). Lineage (NCBI taxonomy): Eukaryota > Metazoa > Arthropoda > Insecta > Diptera > Tephritidae > Anastrepha > Anastrepha ludens. Next base: position 11,425 of record NW_026530032.1, read on the forward strand.
ACAGATACAGATACAGATACAGATAAAGATACAGATACAGATACAGATACAGATAAAGATAAAGATACAGATACAGATACAGATAGAGATAAGATAAGATAAAGATAAAGATAAAGATAAAGATAAAGATAAAGATAACGATAAAGATAAAGATAAAGATAAAGATAAAGATAAAGATAAAGATAAAGGTAAAGATAAAGAGAAAGATAAAGATAAAGATAAAAATAAAGATACAGATACTGATACAGATACAGATACAGATACAGATAAAGATAAAGATAAAGATAAAGATAAAGATAAAGATAAAGATAAAGATAAAGATAAAGATACAGATACAGATACAGATACAGGTACAGATACAGATACAGATACAGATACAGATACAGATAAAGATAAAGATAAAGATAAAGATAAAGATAAAGATAAAGATAAAGATAAAGATAAAGATAAAGATAAAGATACAGATACAGATAAAGATAGAGATAGAGATACAGATACAGATACAGACAGATAAAGATAAAGATAAAGATAAAGATAAAGATACAGATACAGATACAGATACAGATACAGATAAAGGTACAGATACAGATACAGATACAGATACAGATAAAGATACAGATACAGATACAGATAAAGATAAAGATAAAGAAAAAGATACAGATACAGATACAGATACAGATACAGATACAGATACAGATACAGGTACAGATACAGATACAGATACAGATACAGATACAGATAAAGATACAGATACAGATAAAGATACAGATACAGATACAGATACAGACACAGATACAAATACAGATACAGATACAGATACAGATACAGATACAGATACAGATACAGATACGGATAAGATAAGATAAAGATAAAGATAAGGATAAAGATAAAGATAAAGATAAAGATAAAGATATAGATACAGATAAAGATACAGATACAGATACAGATACAGATACAGATACAGATACAGATACAGATACAGATACAGATACAGATACAGATACAGATAAAGATAAAGATAAAGATAAAAATACAGATACAGATACAGATACAGATACATATACAGATACAGATACAGATACAGATACAGATACAGGTACAGATACAGATACAGATACAGATACAGATAAAGATACAGATACAGATACAGATACAGATAAAGATAAAGATACAGATACAGATACAGATAGAGATAAGATAAGATAAAGATAAAGATAAAGATAAAGATAAAGATAAAGATAACGATAAAGATAAAGATAAAGATAAAGATAAAGATAAAGATAAAGATAAAGGTAAAGATAAAGAGAAAGATAAAGATAAAGATAAAAATAAAGATACAGATACTGATACAGATACAGATACAGATACAGATAAAGATAAAGATAAAGATAAAGATAAAGATAAAGATAAAGATAAAGATAAAGATAAAGATAAAGATAAAGATAAAGATAAAGATAAAGATAAAGATAAAGATAAAGATAAAGATAAAGATAAAGATACAGATAAAGATAAAGATAAAGATAAAGATAAAGATAAAGATAAAGATAAAGATAAAGATAAAGATAAAGATAAAGATTACAGATACAGATACAGATACAGATACAGATACATATAAAGAAACAGATACAGATACAGATACAGATACAGATAAAGATAAAGATAAAGATAAAGATACAGATACATATACAGATACAGATACAGATACAGATACAGGTACAGATACAGATACAGATACAGATACAGATAAAGATACAGATACAGATACAGATACAGATACAGATACAGATAAGATAAGATAAAGATAAAGATAAGGATAAAGATAAAGATAAAGATAAAGATAAAGATATAGATACAGATAAAGATACAGATACAGATACAGATACAGATACAGATACAGATACAGATACAGATACAGATACAGATACAGATACAGATACAGATAAAGATAAAGATAAAGATAAAAATACAGATACAGATACAGATACAGATACATATACAGATACAGATACAGATACAGATACAGATACAGGTACAGATACAGATACAGATACAGATACAGATAAAGATACAGATACAGATACAGATACAGATAAAGATAAAGATACAGATACAGATACAGATAGAGATAAGATAAGATAAAGATAAAGATAAAGATAAAGATAAAGATAACGATAAAGATAAAGATAAAGATAAAGATAAAGATAAAGATAAAGATAAAGGTAAAGATAAAGAGAAAGATAAAGATAAAGATAAAAATAAAGATACAGATACTGATACAGATACAGATACAGATACAGATAAAGATAAAGATAAAGATAAAGATAAAGATAAAGATAAAGATAAAGATAAAGATAAAGATACAGATACAGATACAGATACAGGTACAGATACAGATACAGATACAGATACAGATACAGATAAAGATAAAGATAAAGATAAAGATAAAGATAAAGATAAAGATAAAGATAAAGATAAAGATAAAGATAAAGATACAGATACAGATAAAGATAGAGATAGAGATACAGATACAGATACAGACAGATAAAGATAAAGATAAAGATAAAGATAAAGATACAGATACAGATACAGATACAGATACAGATAAAGGTACAGATACAGATACAGATACAGATACAGATAAAGATACAGATACAGATACAGATAAAGATAAAGATAAAGAAAAAGATACAGATACAGATACAGATACAGATACAGATACAGATACAGATACAGGTACAGATACAGATACAGATACAGATACAGATACAGATAAAGATACAGATACAGATAAAGATACAGATACAGATACAGATACAGACACAGATACAAATACAGATACAGATACAGATACAGATACAGATACAGATACAGATACAGATACGGATACAGATACAGATACAGATACAGATACAGATAAAGATACAGATACAGATAAAGATACAGATACAGATACAGGTAAAGATAAAGATAAAGATAAAGATAAAGATACAGATACAGATACAGATACAGATACAGATACAGATACAGTTACAGATACAGATACAGATACAGATACAGATACAGATACAGATAAAGATAAAGATACAGATACAGATACAGATACAGATACAGATACAGATACAGATACAGATAAAGATAAAGATAAAGATAAAGATAAAGATAAAGATAAAGATAAAGATAAAGATAAAGATAAAGATAAAGATAAAGATAAAGATAAAGATAAAGATAAAGATAAAGATAAAGATAAAGATAAAGATAAAGATTACAGATACAGATACAGATACAGATACAGATACAGATACAGATACAGATACAGATACAGATACAGATACAGATAAAGATACAGATACAGATACAGATACAGATACAGATAAAGATAAAGATAAAGATAAAGATAAAGATACAAATACAGATACAGATACAGATACAGATACAGATACAGATACAGATACAGATACAGATACAGGTAAAGAAACAGATACAGATAAAGATAAAGATAAAGATAAAGATAAAGATACAGATACATATACAGATACAGATACAGATACAGATACAGGTACAGATACAGATACAGATACAGATACAGATAAAGATACAGATACAGATACAGATACAGATACAGATACAGATAAGATAAGATAAAGATAAAGATAAGGATAAAGATAAAGATAAAGATAAAGATAAAGATAAAGATAAAGAGAAAGATAAAGATAAAGATAAAAATAAAGATACAGATACTGATACAGATACAGATACAGATACAGATAAAGATAAAGATAAAGATAAAGATAAAGATAAAGATAAAGATAAAGATAAAGATAAAGATAAAGATAAAGATAAAGATACAGATACAGATACAGATACAGATACAGATACAGATACAGATACAGATACAGATAAAGATAAAGATAAAGATAAAGATAAAGATAAAGATAAAGATAAAGATAAAGATAAAGATAAAGATAAAGATAAAGATAAAGATAAAGATAAAGATAAAGATAAAGATAAAGATAAAGATACAGATACAGATAAAGATAGAGATAGAGATAAAGATACAGATACAGATACAGACAGATAAAGATAAAGATAAAGATAAAGATAAAGATACAGATACAGATACAGATACAGATACAGATACGGATACAGATACAGATACAGATACAGATACAGATACAGATACAGATACAGATACAGATAAAGACACAGATACAGATACAGATACAGATACAGATACAGATACAGATACAGATACAGATAAAGATAAAGATAAAGATACAGATAAAGATAAAGATACAGATAAAGATACAGATACAGATACAGATACAGATACAGATACAGATACAGATACAGATACAGATACAGATAAAGATAAAGATAAAGATACAGATACAGATACAGATACAGATACAGATAAGATAAGATAAAGATAAAGATAAAGTTGAGATAAAGATACAGATACAGATACAGATACAGATACAGATACAGATACAGATAAAGATAAAGATAAAGATAAAGATAAAGATAAAGATAAAGATAAAGATAAAGATAAAGATAAAGATAAAGATAAAGATAAAGATAATATAAAGATAAAGATAAAGATAAAGATAAAGATAAAGATAAAGATAAAGATAAAGATAAAGATAAAGATAAAGATAAAGATAAAGATAAAGATAAAGATAAAGATAAAGATAAAGATAAAGATAAAGATAAAGCTAAAGATAAAGATAGAGATAAAGATAAAGATAAAGATAAAGATAAAGATAAAGATAAAGATAAAGACAAAGATAAAGATAAAGATAAAGATAAAGATAAAGATAAAGATAAAGATAAAGATAAAGATAAAGATAAAGATAAAGATAAAGATAAAGAGAAAGATAAAGATAACGATAAAGATAAAGATAAAGATAAAGATAAAGATAAAGATAAAGATAAAGATAAAGATAAAGATAAAGATAAAGATAAAGATAAAGATAAAGATACAGATAAAGATAAAGATAAAGATAAAGATAAAGATAAAGATAAAGATAAAGATAAAGATAAAGATAAAGATAAAGATAAAGATAAAGATAAAGATAAAGATAAAGATAAAGATAAAGATACAGATACAGATACAGATACAGATACAGATACAGATACAGATACAGATACAGATACAGATACAGATACAGATACAGATACAGATACAGATACAGATACAGATACAGATACAGATACAGATACAGATACAGATACAGATACAGATACAGATACAGATAAGATAAGATAAAGATAAAGATAAAGTTAAGATAAAGATACAGATACATATACAGATACAGATACAGCTACAGATACAGATACAGATACAGATACAGATAAGATAAGATAAAGATAAAGATAAAGATAAAGTTAAGATAAAGATACAGATACAGATACAGATACAGATGAAGATAAAGATAAAGATAAAGATAAAGATACAGATACAGATACAGATACAGATACAGATAAAGATACAGATACAGATACAGATAAAGATAAAGATACAGATACAGATACAGACACAGATACAGATACAGATACAGATACAGATACAGATACAGATACAGATACAGATACAGATACAGATACAGATACAGATACAGATAAAGATACAGATACAGATAAAGATACAGATACAGATACAGATACAGATAAAGATAAAGATAAAGATAAAGATAAAGATACAAATACAGATACAGATACAGATACAGATACAGATACAGATACAGATACAGATAAGATAAGATAAAGATAAAGATAAAGTTAAGATAAAGATACAGATACATATACAGATACAGATACAGATACAGATACAGATACAGATACAGATAAGATAAGATAAAGATAAAGATAAAGTTAAGATAAAGATACAGATACAGATACAGATACAGATAAAGATAAAGATAAAGATAAAGATAAAGATAAAGATACAGATACAGATACAGATACAGATACAGATAAAGATACAGATACAGATACAGATAAAGATAAAGATACAGATACAGATACAGATACAGATACAGATACAGGTACAGATACAGATACAGATACAGATACAGATACAGATACAGATACAGATACAGATACAGATACAGATACAGATACAGATAAAGATACAGATACAGATAAAGATACAGATACAGATACAGATACAGATACAGATAAAGATAAAGATAAAGATAAAGATAAAGATACAAATACAGATACAGATACAGATACAGATACAGATACAGATACAGATACAGATACAGATACAGATACAGGTAAAGAAACAGATACAGATACAGATACAGATACAGATACAGATACGGATAAAGATAAAGATAAAGATACAGATACAGATACAGATACAGATACAGATACAGATACGGATACAGATACAGATACAGATACAGATACAGATACAGATACAGATACAGATACAGATACAGATACAGATAAAGATAAAGATACAGATACAGATACAGATACAGATAAAGATAAAGATAAAGATAAAGATAAAGATAAAGATAAAGATAAAGATAAAGATAAAGATAAAGATAAAGATAAAGATAAAGATAAAGATAAAGATAAAGATAAAGATAAAGATAAAGATAAAGATAAAGATAAAGATAAAGATAAAGATAAAGATTACAGATACAGATACAGATACAGATACAGATACAGATACATATAAAGAAACAGATACAGATACAGATACAGATACAGATACAGATAAAGATAAAGATAAAGATAAAGATAAAGATACAGATACATATACAGATACAGATACAGATACAGATACAGGTACAGATACAGATACAGATACAGATACAGATAAAGATACAGATACAGATACAGATACAGATACAGATACAGATAAGATAAGATAAAGATAAAGATAAGGATAAAGATAAAGATAAAGATAAAGATAAAGATATAGATACAGATAAAGATACAGATACAGATACAGATACAGATACAGATACAGATACAGATACAGATACAGATACAGATACAGATACAGATACAGATAAAGATAAAGATAAAGATAAAAATACAGATACAGATACAGATACAGATACATATACAGATACAGATACAGATACAGATACAGGTACAGATACAGATACAGATACAGATACAGATAAAGATAAAGATACAGATACAGATACAGATAAAGATAAAGATAAAGATACAGATACAGATACAGATAGAGATAAGATAAGATAAAGATAAAGATAAAGATAAAGATAAAGATAAAGATAAAGATAAAGATAAAGATAAAGATAAAGATAAAGATAAAGATAAAGATAAAGATAAAGATAAAGATAAAGAGAAAGATAAAGATAAAGATAAAGATAAAGATACAGATACAGATACAGATAAGATAAAGATAAAGATAAAGATAAAGATAAAGATAAAGATAAAGATAAAGATAAAGATACAGATACAGATACAGATACAGATACAGATACAGATACAGATACAGATACAGATACAGATAAAGATAAAGATAAAGATAAAGATAAAGATAAAGATAAAGATAAAGATAAAGATAAAGATAAAGATAAAGATAAAGATAAAGATACAGATACAGATAAAGATAGAGATAGAGATAAAGATACAGATACAGATACAGACAGATAAAGATAAAGATAAAGATAAAGATAAAGATAAAGATACAGATACAGATACAGATAAGATAAAGATAAAGATAAAGATAAAGATAAAGATAAAGATAAAGATAAAGATAAAGATAAAGATAAAGATAAAGATAAAGATAAAGATAAAGATAAAGATAAAGATAAAGATAAAGATAAAGATAAAGATAAAGATAAAGAGAAAGATAAAGATAAAGATAAAAATAAAGATACAGATACTGATACAGATACAGATACAGATACAGATAAAGATAAAGATAAAGATAAAGATAAAGATAAAGATAAAGATAAAGATAAAGATAAAGATAAAGATAAAGATACAGATACAGATACAGATACAGATACAGATACAGATACAGATACAGATACAGATACAGATAAAGATAAAGATAAAGATAAAGATAAAGATAACTATAAAGATAAAGATAAAGATAAAGATAAAGATAAAGATAAAGATAAAGATAAAGATAAAGATAAAGATAAAGATAAAGATACAGATACAGATAAAGATAGAGATAGAGATAAAGATACAGATACAGATACAGATACAGACAGATAAAGATAAAGATAAAGATAAAGATAAAGATAAAGATACAGATACAGATACAGATACAGATACAGATAAAGGTACAGATACAGATACAGATACAGATACAGATAAAGATACAGATACAGATACAGATAAAGACAAAGATAAAGATAAAGATAAAGATACAGATACAGATACAGATACAGATACAGATACAGATACAGATACAGATACAGATACAGGTACAGATACAGATACAGATACAGATACAGATACAGATACAGATAAAGATACAGATACAGATAAAGATACAGATACAGATAAAGATACAGATACAGATAAAGATACAGATACAGATAAAGATACAGATACAGATAAAGATACAGATACAGATACAGGTAAAGATAAAGATAAAGATAAAGATAAAGATACAGATACAGATACAGATACAGATACAGATACAGTTACAGATACAGATACAGATAAAGATACAGATACAGATAAAGATACAGATAAAGATACAGATACAGATAAAGATAAAGATAAAGATAAAGATAAAAATAAAGATACAGATACTGATACAGATACAGATACAGATACAGATAAAGATAAAGATAAAGATACAGATACAGATACAGATAGAGATAAGATAAGATAAAGATAAAGATAAAGATAAAGATAAAGATAAAGATAAAGATAAAGATAAAGATAAAGATAAAGATAAAGATAAAGATAAAGATAAAGATAAAGATAAAGATAAAGATAAAGATAAAGATAAAGAGAAAGATAAAGATAAAGATAAAGATAAAGATACAGATACAGATACAGATAAGATAAAGATAAAGATAAAGATAAAGATAAAGATAAAGATAAAGATAAAGATAAAGATACAGATACAGATACAGATACAGATACAGATACAGATACAGATACAGATACAGATACAGATACAGATACAGATACAGATACAGATACAGATACAGATACAGATAAAGATAAAGATAAAGATAAAGATAAAGATAAAGATAAAGATAAAGATAAAGATAAAGATAAAGATAAAGATAAAGATAAAGATAAAGATAAAGATAAAGATAAAGATAAAGATAAAGATAAAGATAAAGATAAAGATAAAGATAAAGATAAAGATAAAGATAAAGATAAAGATAAAGATAAAGATAAAGATAAAGATAAAGATAAAGATAAAGCTAAAGATAAAGATAGAGATAAAGATAAAGATAAAGATAAAGATAAAGATAAAGATAAAGATAAAGATAAAGATAAAGATAAAGATAAAGATAAAGATAAAGATAAAGATAAAGATAAAGATAAAGATAAAGATAAAGATAAAGATAAAGATAAAGATAAAGATAAAGAGAAAGATAAAGATAACGATAAAGATAAAGATAAAGATAAAGATAAAGATAAAGATAAAGATAAAGATAAAGATAAAGATAAAGATAAAGATAAAGATAAAGATAAAGATAAAGATAAAGATAAAGATACAGATAAAGATAAAGATAAAGATAAAGATAAAGATAAAGATAAAGATAAAGATAAAGATAAAGATAAAGATAAAGATAAAGATAAAGATAAAGATAAAGATAAAGATAAAGATAAAGATAAAGATAAAGATAAAGATAAAGATAAAGATACAGATACAGATACAGATACAGATACAGATACAGATACAGATACAGATACAGATACAGATACAGATACAGATACAAATACAGATACAGATACAGATACAGATACAGATACAGATACAGATACAGATAAGATAAGATAAAGATAAAGATAAAGTTAAGATAAAGATACAGATACATATACAGATACAGATACAGATACAGATACAGATACAGATACAGATACAGATAAGATAAGATAAAGATAAAGATAAAGATAAAGTTAAGATAAAGATACAGATACAGATACAGATACAGATGAAGATAAAGATAAAGATAAAGATAAAGATACAGATACAGATACAGATACAGATACAGATAAAGATACAGATACAGATACAGATAAAGATAAAGATACAGATACAGATACAGACACAGATACAGATACAGATACAGATACAGATACAGATACAGATACAGATACAGATACAGATACAGATACAGATACAGATACAGATACAGATACAGATAAAGATACAGATACAGATAAAGATACAGATACAGATACAGATACAGATACAGATAAAGATAAAGATAAAGATAAAGATACAAATACAGATACAGATACAGATACAGATACAGATACAGATACAGATACAGATAAGATAAGATAAAGATAAAGATAAAGTTAAGATAAAGATACAGATACATATACAGATACAGATACAGATACAGATACAGATACAGATACAGATACAGATACAGATAAGATAAGATAAAGATAAAGATAAAGTTAAGATAAAGATACAGATACAGATACAGATACAGATAAAGATAAAGATAAAGATAAAGATAAAGATAAAGATACAGATACAGATACAGATACAGATACAGATACAGATAAAGATACAGATACAGATACAGATAAAGATAAAGATACAGATACAGATACAGATACAGATACAGATACAGGTACAGATACAGATACAGATACAGATACAGATACAGATACAGATACAGATACAGATACAGATACAGATACAGATACAGATACAGATACAGATACAGATAAATATACAGATACAGATACAGATAAAGATACAGATACAGATACAGATACAGATAAAGATAAAGATAAAGATAAAGATAAAGATAAAGATAAAGATAAAGATAAAGATACAAATACAGATACAGATACAGATACAGATACAGATACAGATACAGATACAGATACAGGTAAAGAAACAGATACAGATACAGATACAGATACAGATACGGATAAAGATAAAGATAAAGATACAGATACAGATACAGATACAGATACAGATACGGATACAGATACAGATACAGATACAGATACAGATACAGATACAGATACAGATACAGATACAGATACAGATAAAGATAAAGATACAGATACAGATACAGATACAGATAAAGATAAAGATAAAGATAAAGATAAAGATAAAGATAAAGATAAAGATAAAGATAAAGATAAAGATAAAGATAAAGATAAAGATAAAGATAAAGATAAAGATAAAGATAAAGATAAAGATAAAGATAAAGATAAAGATAAAGATTACAGATACAGATACAGATACAGATACAGATACAGATACATATAAAGAAACAGATACAGATACAGATACAGATACAGATACAGATAAAGATAAAGATAAAGATAAAGATACAGATACATATACAGATACAGATACAGATACAGATACAGGTACAGATACAGATACAGATACAGATACAGATAAAGATACAGATACAGATACAGATACAGATACAGATACAGATAAGATAAGATAAAGATAAAGATAAGGATAAAGATAAAGATAAAGATAAAGATAAAGATATAGATACAGATAAAGATACAGATACAGATACAGATACAGATACAGATACAGATACAGATACAGATACAGATACAGATACAGATACAGATAAAGATAAAGATAAAGATAAAAATACAGATACAGATACAGATACAGATACATATACAGATACAGATACAGATACAGATACAGGTACAGATACAGATACAGATACAGATACAGATAAAGATACAGATACAGATACAGATACAGATACAGATAAAGATAAAGATAAAGATACAGATACAGATACAGATAAAGATAAAGATACAGATACAGATACAGATACAGATACAGATACAGATACAGATAAAGATAAAGATAAAGATAAAGATAAAGATAAAGATAAAGATAAAGATAAAGATAAAGATACAGATACAGATAAAGATAGAGATAGAGATAAAGATACAGATACAGATACAGACAGATAAAGATAAAGATAAAGATAAAGATAAAGATAAAGATACAGATACAGATACAGATACAGATACAGATACAGATACAGATACAGATACAGATACAGATACAGATACAGATAAAGATAAAGATAAAGATAAAGATAAAGATAAAGATAAAGATAAAGATAAAGATAAAGATACAGATACAGATAAAGATAGAGATAGAGATAAAGATACAGATACAGATACAGACAGATAAAGATAAAGATAAAGATAAAGATAAAGATACAGATACAGATACAGATACAGATACAGATACAGATAAAGATACAGATACAGATACAGATAAAGATAAAGATAAAGATAAAGATACAGATACAGATACAGATACAGATACAGATACAGATACAGATACAGATACAGGTACAGATACAGATACAGATACAGATACAGATACAGATACAGATACAGATAAAGATACAGATACAGATAAAGATACAGATACAGATACAGATACAGACACAGATACAAATACAGATACAGATACAGATACAGATACAGATACAGATACAGATACAGATACAGATACAGATACAGATACAGATACAGATACAGATACAGATACAGATACAGATAAAGATACAGATACAGATAAAGATACAGATACAGATAAAGATACAGATACAGATAAAGATACAGATACAGATACAGGTAAAGATAAAGATAAAGATAAAGATAAAGATACAGATACAGATACAGATACAGATACAGATACAGATAAAGATAAAGATAAAGATAAAGATAAAGATAAAGATAAAGATAAAGATAAAGATAAAGATAAAGATAAAGATAAAGATAAAGATAAAGATAAAGATAAAGATAAAGATAAAGATAAAGATAAAGATAAAGATTACAGATACAGATACAGATACAGATACAGATACAGATACAGATAAAGATACAGATACAGATAAAGATAAAGATACAGATACAGATAAAGATACAGATACAGATACAGATACAGATACAGATACAGATACAGATACAGATACAGATACAGATACAGATAAAGATAAAGATAAAGATAAAGATAAAGATAAAGATAAAGATAAAGATACAGATACAGATAAAGATAGAGATAGAGATAAAGATACAGATACAGATACAGACAGATAAAGATAAAGATAAAGATAAAGATAAAGATACAGATACAGATACAGATACAGATACAGATACAGATAAAGATACAGATACAGATACAGATAAAGATAAAGATAAAGATAAAGATACAGATACAGATACAGATACAGATACAGATACAGATACAGATACAGATACAGGTACAGATACAGATACAGATACAGATACAGATACAGATACAGATACAGATAAAGATACAGATACAGATAAAGATACAGATACAGATACAGATACAGACACAGATACAAATACAGATACAGATACAGATACAGATACAGATACAGATACAGATACAGATACAGATACAGATACAGATACAGATACAGATACAGATACAGATACAGATACAGATAAAGATACAGATACAGATAAAGATACAGATACAGATAAAGATACAGATACAGATAAAGATACAGATACAGATACAGGTAAAGATAAAGATAAAGATAAAGATAAAGATACAGATACAGATACAGATACAGATACAGATACAGATAAAGATAAAGATAAAGATAAAGATAAAGATAAAGATAAAGATAAAGATAAAGATAAAGATAAAGATAAAGATAAAGATAAAGATAAAGATAAAGATAAAGATAAAGATAAAGATAAAGATTACAGATACAGATACAGATACAGATACAGATACAGATACAGATAAAGATACAGATACAGATAAAGATAAAGATACAGATACAGATAAAGATACAGATACAGATACAGATACAGATACAGATAAAGATAAAGATAAAGATAAAGATAAAGATAAAGATAAAGATAAAGATAAAGATAAAGATAAAGATAAAGATAAAGATAAAGATAAAGATAAAGATAAAGATAAAGATAAAGATTACAGATACAGATACAGATACAGATACAGATACAGATACAGATACAGATACAGATACAGATACAGATACAGATACAGATAAAGATACAGATACAGATACAGATACAGATAAAGATAAAGATAAAGATAAAGATAAAGATACAAATACAGATACAGATACAGATACAGATACAGATACAGATACAGATACGGATAAAGATAAAGATAAAGATACAGATACAGATACAGATACAGTTACAGATACAGATACGGATACAGATACAGATACAGATACAGATACAGATACAGATACAGATACAGATACAGATAAAGATACAGATACAGATACAGATACAGATACAGATACAGATACAGATACAGATACAGATACAGATACAGATACAGATACAGATACAGATAAAGATAAAGATAAAGATACAGATACAGATACAGATACAGATAAAGATACAGATACAGATACAGATACAGATACAGATACAGATACAAATACAGATACAGATAAAGATAAAGATAAAGATACAGATACAGATACAGATACAGATACAGATACAGATAAGATAAGATAAAGATAAAGATAAAGTTGAGATAAAGATACAGATACAGATACAGATACAGATACAGATACAGATACAGATAAAGATAAAGATACAGATACAGATACAGATACAGATAAAGATACAGATACAGATACAGATACAGATACAGATAAAGATAAAGATAAAGATACAGATACAAATACAGATACAGATAAAGATACAGATACAGATACAGATACAGATACAGATACAGATACAGATACAGATAAAGATAAAGATAAAGATAAAGATACAGATACAGATACAGATACAGATACAGATACAGATACAGATACAGATAAGATAAGATAAAGATAAAGATAAAGTTGAGATAAAGATACAGATACAGATACAGATACAGATACAGATAAGATAAGATAAAGATAAAGATAAAGTTGAGATAAAGATACAGATACAGATACAGATACAGATACAGATACAGATAAAGATAAAGATAAAGATACAGATACAGATACAGATACAGATAAAGATACAGATACAGATACAGATACAGATACAGATAAAGATAAAGATACAGATACAGATACAGATACAGATACAGATACAGATACAGATACAGATACAGATACAGATACAGATAAAGATAAAGATAAAGATACAGATACAGATACAGATACAGATAAAGATACAGATACAGATACAGATACAGATACAGATACAGATACAGATACAGATAAAGATAAAGATACAGATACAGATACAGATAAGATAAGATAAAAATAAAGATAAAGTTGAGATAAAGATACAGATACAGATAAGATAAGATAAAGATAAAGATAAAGTTGAGATAAAGATACAGATACAGATACAGATACAGATACAGATACAGATACAGATACAGATAAAGATAAAGATAAAGATAAAGATACAGATACAGATACAGATACAGATAAAGATACAGATACAGATACAGATACAGATACAGATAAAGATAAAGATACAGATACAGATACAGATACAGATACAGATACAGATACAGATACAGATACAGATACAGATACAGATACAGATACAGATACAGATACAGATAAAGATAAAGATAAAGATACAGATACAGATACAGATACAGATAAAGATACAGATACAGATACAGATACAGATACAGATACAGATACAGATAAAGATAAAGATAAAGATACAGATACAGATACAGATACAGATAAAGATACAGATACAGATACAGATAAAGATAAAGATAAAGATACAGATACAGATACAGATACAGATACAGATAAAGATACAGATACAGATACAGATACAGATACAGATACAGATAAAGATACAGATACAGATACAGATACAGATACAGGTACAGATACAGATACAGATACAGATACAGATAAAGATACAGATACAGATACAGATACAGATACAGATAAAGATAAAGATAAAGATACAGATACAGATACAGATAAAGATAAAGATACAGATACAGATACAGATACAGATACAGATACAGATACAGATAAAGATAAAGATAAAGATAAAGATAAAGATAAAGATAAAGATAAAGATAAAGATACAGATACAGATAAAGATAGAGATAGAGATAAAGATACAGATACAGATACAGACAGATAAAGATAAAGATAAAGATAAAGATAAAGATACAGATACAGATACAGATACAGATACAGATACAGATACAGATACAGATACAGATACAGATACAGATACAGATACAGATACAGATAAAGATAAAGATAAAGATAAAGATAAAGATAAAGATAAAGATAAAGATAAAGATACAGATACAGATAAAGATAGAGATAGAGATAAAGATACAGATACAGATACAGACAGATAAAGATAAAGATAAAGATAAAGATAAAGATACAGATACAGATACAGATACAGATACAGATACAGATAAAGATACAGATACAGATACAGATAAAGATAAAGATAAAGATAAAGATACAGATACAGATACAGATACAGATACAGATACAGATACAGATACAGATACAGGTACAGATACAGATACAGATACAGATACAGATACAGATACAGATACAGATAAAGATACAGATACAGATAAAGATACAGATACAGATACAGATACAGACACAGATACAAATACAGATACAGATACAGATACAGATACAGATACAGATACAGATACAGATACAGATACAGATACAGATACAGATACAGATACAGATACAGATACAGATACAGATAAAGATACAGATACAGATAAAGATACAGATACAGATAAAGATACAGATACAGATAAAGATACAGATACAGATACAGGTAAAGATAAAGATAAAGATAAAGATAAAGATACAGATACAGATACAGATACAGATACAGATACAGATAAAGATAAAGATAAAGATAAAGATAAAGATAAAGATAAAGATAAAGATAAAGATAAAGATAAAGATAAAGATAAAGATAAAGATAAAGATAAAGATAAAGATAAAGATAAAGATAAAGATAAAGATAAAGATAAAGATAAAGATTACAGATACAGATACAGATACAGATACAGATACAGATACAGATAAAGATACAGATACAGATAAAGATAAAGATACAGATACAGATAAAGATACAGATACAGATACAGATACAGATACAGATAAAGATAAAGATAAAGATAAAGATAAAGATAAAGATAAAGATAAAGATAAAGATAAAGATAAAGATAAAGATAAAGATAAAGATAAAGATAAAGATAAAGATAAAGATAAAGATTACAGATACAGATACAGATACAGATACAGATACAGATACAGATACAGATACAGATACAGATACAGATACAGATACAGATAAAGATACAGATACAGATACAGATACAGATAAAGATAAAGATAAAGATAAAGATAAAGATACAAATACAGATACAGATACAGATACAGATACAGATACAGATACAGATACGGATAAAGATAAAGATAAAGATACAGATACAGATACAGATACAGATACAGATACAGATACGGATACAGATACAGATACAGATACAGATACAGATACAGATACAGATACAGATACAGATAAAGATACAGATACAGATACAGATACAGATACAGATACAGATACAGATACAGATACAGATACAGATACAGATACAGATACAGATACAGATAAAGATAAAGATAAAGATACAGATACAGATACAGATACAGATAAAGATACAGATACAGATACAGATACAGATACAGATACAGATACAAATACAGATACAGATAAAGATAAAGATAAAGATACAGATACAGATACAGATACAGATACAGATACAGATAAGATAAGATAAAGATAAAGATAAAGTTGAGATAAAGATACAGATACAGATACAGATACAGATACAGATACAGATACAGATAAAGATAAAGATAAAGATACAGATACAGATACAGATACAGATAAAGATACAGATACAGATACAGATACAGATACAGATAAAGATAAAGATAAAGATACAGATACAAATACAGATACAGATAAAGATACAGATACAGATACAGATACAGATACAGATACAGATACAGATACAGATAAAGATAAAGATAAAGATAAAGATACAGATACAGATACAGATACAGATACAGATACAGATACAGATACAGATAAGATAAGATAAAGATAAAGATAAAGTTGAGATAAAGATACAGATACAGATACAGATACAGATACAGATAAGATAAGATAAAGATAAAGATAAAGTTGAGATAAAGATACAGATACAGATACAGATACAGATACAGATACAGATACAGATACAGATAAAGATAAAGATAAAGATACAGATACAGATACAGATACAGATAAAGATACAGATACAGATACAGATACAGATACAGATAAAGATAAAGATACAGATACAGATACAGATACAGATACAGATACAGATACAGATACAGATACAGATACAGATACAGATACAGATACAGATAAAGATAAAGATAAAGATACAGATACAGATACAGATACAGATAAAGATACAGATACAGATACAGATACAGATACAGATACAGATACAGATACAGATAAAGATAAAGATACAGATACAGATACAGATAAGATAAGATAAAAATAAAGATAAAGTTGAGATAAAGATACAGATACAGATAAGATAAGATAAAGATAAAGATAAAGTTGAGATAAAGATACAGATACAGATACAGATACAGATACAGATACAGATACAGATACAGATAAAGATAAAGATAAAGATAAAGATACAGATACAGATACAGATACAGATAAAGATACAGATACAGATACAGATACAGATACAGATAAAGATAAAGATACAGATACAGATACAGATACAGATACAGATACAGATACAGATACAGATACAGATACAGATACAGATACAGATACAGATACAGATAAAGATAAAGATAAAGATACAGATACAGATACAGATACAGATAAAGATACAGATACAGATACAGATACAGATACAGATACAGATACAGATACAGATACAGATACAGATAAAGATAAAGATAAAGATACAGATACAGATACAGATACAGATAAAGATACAGATACAGATACAGATAAAGATAAAGATAAAGATACAGATACAGATACAGATACAGATACAGATAAAGATACAGATACAGATACAGATACAGATACAGATACAGATAAAGATAAAGATAAAGATACAGATACAGATACAGATACAGATAAAGATACAGATACAGATACAGATACAGATACAGATAAAGATAAAGATAAAGATAAAGATAAAGATAAAGATAAAGATAAAGATAAAGATAAAGATAAAGATAAAGATAAAGATAAAGATAAAGATAAAGATAAAGATAAAGATAAAGATAAAGATAAAGATAAAGATAAAGATACAGATACAGATACAGATACAGATACAGATACAGATACAGATACAGATACAGATACAGATACAGATACAGATACAGATACAGATACAGATACAGATACAAATACAAATACAGATACAGATACAGATACAGATACAGATAAGATAAGATAAGATAAAGATAAAGATAAAGTTAAGATAAAGATACAGATACAGATACAGATACAGATAAAGATAAAGTTAAAGATAAAGATACAGATACAGATACAGATACAGATAAAGATACAGATACAGATACAGATAAAGATAAAGATACAGATACAGATACAGACACAGATACAGATACAGATACAGATACAGATACAGATACAGATACAGATACAGATACAGATACAGATACAGATAAAGATACAGATACAGATACAGATACAGATAAAGATAAAGATAAAGATAAAGATACAGATACAGATACAGATACAGATACAGATAAAGATACAGATACAGATACAGATAAAGATAAAGATACAGATACAGATACAGACACAGATGCAGATACAGATACAGATACAGGTAAAGAAACAGATACAGATACAGATACAGATACAGATACGGATAAAGATAAAGATAAAGATACAGATACAGATACAGATACAGATACAGATACAGATACGGATACAGATACAGATAAAGATAAAGATAAAGATAAAGATACAGATACAGATACAGATACAGATACAGATACAGATACAGATACAGATACAGATACAGATACAGATACAGATACAGATACAGATACAGATACAGATACAGATAAAGATACAGATACAGATAAAGATACAGATACAGATACAGATACAGATACAGATACAGATAAAGATAAAGATAAAGATAAAGATAAAGATAAAGATAAAGATAAAGATAAAGATACAGATACAGATACAGATACAGATACAGATAAAGATACAGATACAGATACAGATACATATAAAGATAAAGATAGAGATACAGATACAGACACAGATGCAGATACAGATACAGATACAGGTAAAGAAACAGATACAGATACAGATACAGATACAGATACGGATAAAGATAAAGATAAAGATACAGATACAGATACAGATACGGATACAGATACAGATACAGATAAAGATAAAGATAAAGATACAGATACAGATACAGATACAGATACAGATAAGATAAGATAAAGATAAAGATAAATTTGAGATAAAGATACAGATACAGATACAGATACAGATACAGATACAGATACAGATACAGATACAGATACAGATACAGATACAGATACAGATACAGATACAGATAAAGATAAAGATACAGATACAGATACAGATACAGATACAGATAAAGATAAAGATAAAGATAAAGATAAAGATAAAGATAAAGATAAAGATAAAGATAAAGATAAAGATAAAGATAAAGATAAAGATAAAGATAAAGATAAAGATAAAGATAAAGATAAAGATAAAGATAAAGATAAAGATAAAGATAAAGATAAAGATAAAGATAAAGATAAAGATAAAGATAAAGATAAAGATAAAGATAAAGATAAAGATAAAGATAAAGATAAAGATAAAGATAAAGATAAAGATAAAGATAAAGATAAAGATAAAGATAAAGATAAAGATAAAGATAAAGATTACAGATACAGATACAGATACAGATACAGATACAGATACAGATACATATAAAGAAACAGATACAGATACAGATACAGATACAGATACAGATAAAGATAAAGATAAAGATAAAGATACAGATACATATACAGATACAGATACAGATACAGATACAGGTACAGATACAGATACAGATACAGATACAGATAAAGATACAGATACAGATACAGATACAGATACAGATACAGATACAGATACAGATAAGATAAGATAAAGATAAAGATAAGGATAAAGATAAAGATAAAGATAAAGATAAAGATAAAGATATAGATACAATAAAGATACAGATACAGATACAGATACAGATACAGATACAGATACAGATACAGATACAGATACAGATACAGATACAGATACAGATACAGATACAGATAAAGATAAAGATAAAGATAAAAATACAGATACAGATACAGATACAGATACATATACAGATACAGATACAGATACAGATACAGGTACAGATACAGATACAGATACAGATACAGATAAAGATACAGATACAGATACAGATACAGATAAAGATAAAGATAAAGATACAGATACAGATACAGATAGAGATAAGATAAGATAAAGATAAAGATAAAGATAAAGATAAAGATAAAGATAAAGATAAAGATAAAGATAAAGATAAAGATAAAGATAAAGATAACGATAAAGATAAGGAGAAAGATAAAGATAAAGATAAAAATAAAGATACAGATACTGATACAGATACAGATACAGATACAGATAAAGATAAAGATAAAGATAAAGATAAAGATAAAGATAAAGATAAAGATACAGATACAGATACAGATAAAGATAAAGATAAAGATAAAGATAAAGATAAAGATAAAGATACAGATACAGATACAGATAAGATAAGATAAAGATAAAGATAAAGTTAAGATAAAGATACAGATACATATACAGATACAGATACAGATACAGATACAGATACAGATACAGATACAGATACAGATAAGATAAGATAAAGATAAAGATAAAGTTAAGATAAAGATACAGATACAGATACAGATACAGATAAAGATAAAGATAAAGATAAAGATAAAGATACAGATACAGATACAGATACAGATACAGATAAAGATACAGATACAGATACAGATAAAGATAAAGATACAGATACAGATACAGATACAGATACAGATACAGGTACAGATACAGATACAGATACAGATACAGATACAGATACAGATACAGATACAGATACAGATACAGATACAGATAAAGATACAGATACAGATAAAGATACAGATACAGATAAAGATAAAGATACAGATAAAGATAAAGATAAAGATAAAGATACAAATACAGATACAGATACAGATACAGATACAGATACAGATACAGATACAGATACAGATACAGGTAAAGAAACAGATACAGATACAGATACAGATACAGATACGGATAAAGATAAAGATAAAGATACAGATACAGATACAGATACAGATACAGATACAGATACGGATACAGATACAGATACAGATACAGATACAGATACAGATACAGATACAGATACAGATACAGATACAGATACAGATACAGATACAGATACAGATACAGATAAAGATAAAGATACAGATACAGATACAGATACAGATAAAGATAAAGATAAAGATACAGATACAGATACAGATACAGATAAAGATACAGATACAGATACAGATACAGATACAGATAAAGATAAAGATAAAGATAAAGATAAAGATAAAGATAAAGATAAAGATAAAGATAAAGATAAAGATAAAGATAAAGATAAAGGTAAAGATAAAGATAAAGATAAAGATAAAGATAAAGATAAAGATAAAGATAAAGATAAAGATAAAGATAAAGATGAAGATAAAGATACAGATACAGATACAGATACAGATACAGATACAGATACAGATACAGATACAGATACAGATACAGATACAGATACAGATACAGATACAGATACAGATACAGATACATATACAGATACAGATACAGATACAGATACAGATACAGATACAAATACAGATACAGATACAGATACAGATACAGATAAGATAAGATAAAGATAAAGATAAAGTTAAGATAAAGATACAGATACAGATACAGATACAGATAAAGATAAAGATAAAGATAAAGATAAAGATACAGATACAGATACAGATACAGATAAAGATACAGATACAGATACAGATAAAGATAAAGATACAGATACAGACACAGATACAGATACAGATACAGATACAGATACAGATACAGATACAGATACAGATACAGATAAAGATACAGATACAGATACAGATAAAGATAAAGATAAAGATACAGATACAGATACAGATACAGATACAGATAAAGATACAGATACAGATACAGATAAAGATAAAGATACAGATACAGATACAGACACAGATGCAGATACAGATACAGACACAGGTAAAGAAACAGATACAGATACAGATACAGATACAGATACGGATAAAGATAAAGATAAAGATACAGATACAGATACAGATACAGATACAGATACAGATACAGATACAGATACGGATACAGATACAGATACAGATAAAGATAAAGATAAAGATAAAGATAAAAATACAGATACAGATACAGATACAGATACATATACAGATACAGATACAGATACAGATACAGGTACAGATACAGATACAGATACAGATACAGATAAAGATACAGATACAGATACAGATACAGATAAAGATAAAGATAAAGATACAGATACAGATACAGATAGAGATAAGATAAGATAAAGATAAAGATAAAGATAAAGATAAAGATAAAGATAAAGATAAAGGTAAAGATAAAGATAAAGATAAAGAGAAAGATAAAGATAAAGATAAAAATAAAGATACAGATACTGATACAGATACAGATACAGATACAGATAAAGATAAAGATAAAGATAAAGATAAAGATAAAGATAAAGATAAAGATACAGATACAGATACAGATACAGATACAGATACAGATACAGATACAGATACAGATACAGATACAGATAAAGATAAAGATAAAGATAAAGATAAAGATAAAGATAAAGATAAAGATAAAGATAAAGATAAAGATAAAGATAAAGATAAAGATAAAGATAAAGATAAAGATACAGATACAGATAAAGATAGAGATAGAGATAAAGATACAGATACAGATACAGACAGATAAAGATAAAGATAAAGATACAGATACAGATAGAAATAAGATAAGATAAAGATAAAGATAAAGATAAAGATAAAGATAAAGATAAAGGTAAAGATAAAGATAAAGATAAAGAGAAAGATAAAGATAAAGATAAAAATAAAGATACAGATACTGATACAGATACAGATACAGATACAGATACAGATACAGATACAGATACAGATACAGATACATATACAGATACAGATACAGATACAGATACAGATACAGATACAAATACAGATACAGATACAGATACAGATACAGATAAGATAAGATAAAGATAAAGATAAAGTTAAGATAAAGATACAGATACAGATACAGATACAGATAAAGATAAAGATAAAGATAAAGATAAAGATACAGATACAGATACAGATACAGATAAAGATACAGATACAGATACAGATAAAGATAAAGATACAGATACAGACACAGATACAGATACAGATACAGATACAGATACAGATACAGATACAGATACAGATACAGATAAAGATACAGATACAGATACAGATAAAGATAAAGATAAAGATACAGATACAGATACAGATACAGATACAGATAAAGATACAGATACAGATACAGATACAGATAAAGGTACAGATACAGATACAGATACAGATACAGATAAAGATACAGATACAGATACAGATAAAGATAAAGATAAAGATAAAGATACAGATACAGATACAGATACAGATACAGATACAGATACAGATACAGATATAGGTACAGATACAGATACAGATACAGATACAGATACAGATACAGATACAGATAAAGATACAGATACAGATAAAGATACAGATACAGATAAAGATACAGATACAGATACAGATACAGACACAGATACAAATACAGATACAGATACAGATACAGATACAGATACAGATACAGATACGGATACAGATACAGATACAGATACAGATACAGATAAAGATACAGATACAGATAAAGATACAGATACAGATAAAGATACAGATACAGATACAGGTAAAGATAAAGATAAAGATAAAGATAAAGATACAGATACAGATACAGATACAGATACAGATACAGATACAGTTACAGATACAGATACAGATACAGATACAGATACAGATACAGATAAAGATAAAGATACAGATACAGATACAGATACAGATACAGATACAGATACAGATACAGATAAAGATAAAGATAAAGATAAAGATAAAGATAAAGATAAAGATAAAGATAAAGATAAAGATAAAGATAAAGATAAAGATAAAGATAAAGATAAAGATAAAGATAAAGATAAAGATAAAGATAAAGATAAAGATAAAGATTACAGATACAGATACAGATACAGATACAGATACAGATACAGATACAGATACAGATACAGATACAGATACAGATAAAGATACAGATACAGATACAGATACAGATAAAGATAAAGATAAAGATAAAGATACAAATACAGATACAGATACAGATACAGATACAGATACAGATACAGATACAGATACAGGTAAAGAAACAGATACAGATACAGATACAGATACAGATACGGATAAAGATAAAGATAAAGATACAGGTACAGATACAGATACAGATACAGATACAGATACGGATACAGATACAGATACAGATACAGATACAGATACAGATACAGATACAGATACAGATACAGATAAAGATACAGATACAGATACAGATACAGATACAGATACAGATACAGATACAGATACAGATACAGATACAGATACAGATAAAGATAAAGATAAAGATACAGATACAGATACAGATACAGATAAAGATACAGATACAGATACAGGTACAGATACAGATACAGATACAGATACAGATACAGATACAGATAAAGATAAAGGTAAAGATACAGATACAGATACAGATACAGATACAGATAAGATAAGATAAAAATAAAGATAAAGTTGAGATAAAGATACAGATACAGATAAGATAAGATAAAGATAAAGATAAAGATAAAGTTGAGATAAAGATACAGATACAGATACAGATACAGATACAGATACAGATACAGATACAGATAAAGATAAAGATACAGATACAGATACAGATACAGATAAAGATACAGATACAGATACAGATACAGATACAGATAAAGATAAAGATACAGATACAGATACAGATACAGATACAGATACAGATACAGATACAGATACAGATAAAGATAAAGATAAAGATACAGATACAGATACAGATACAGATAAAGATACAGATACAGATACAGATACAGATACAGATACAGATACAGATACAGATACAGATAAAGATAAAGATACAGATACAGATACAGATACAGATACAGATAAGATAAGATAAAAATAAAGATAAAGTTGAGATAAAGATACAGATACAGATAAGATAAGATAAAGATAAAGATAAAGATAAAGTTGAGATAAAGATACAGATACAGATACAGATACAGATACAGATACAGATACAGATAAAGATAAAGATAAAGATACAGATACAGATACAGATACAGATAAAGATACAGATACAGATACAGATACAGATACAGATAAAGATAAAGATACAGATACAGATACAGATACAGATACAGATACAGATACAGATAAAGATACAGATACAGATAAAGATACAGATACAGATAAAGATACAGATACAGATACAGGTAAAGATAAAGATAAAGATAAAGATAAAGATACAGATACAGATACAGATACAGATACAGATACAGTTACAGATACAGATACAGATACAGATACAGATACAGATACAGATAAAGATAAAGATACAGATACAGATACAGATACAGATACAGATACAGATACAGATACAGATAAAGATAAAGATAAAGATAAAGATACAAATACAGATACAGATACAGATACAGATACAGATACAGATACAGATACAGATACAGATACAGGTAAAGAAACAGATACAGATACAGATACAGATACAGATACGGATAAAGATAAAGATAAAGATACAGATACAGATACAGATACAGATACAGATACGGATACAGATACAGATACAGATACAGATACAGATACAGATACAGATACAGATACAGATAAAGATACAGATACAGATACAGATACAGATACAGATAAAGATAAAGATAAAGATACAGATAAAGATAAAGATACAGATAAAGATACAGATACAGATACAGATACAGATACAGATACAGATACAGATACAGATACAGATACAGATAAAGATAAAGATAAAGATACAGATACAGATACAGATACAGATACAGATACAGATAAGATAAGATAAAGATAAAGATAAAGTTGAGATAAAGATACAGATACAGATACAGATACAGATACAGATACAGATACAGATACAGATACAGATAAAGATAAAGATAAAGATAAAGATAAAGATAAAGATAAAGATAAAGATAAAGATAAAGATAAAGATAAAGATAAAGATAAAGATAAAGATAAAGATAAAGATAAAGATAAAGATAAAGATAAAGATAAAGATAAAGATAAAGATAAAGATAAAGATAAAGATAAAGCTAAAGATAAAGATAGAGATAAAGATAAAGATAAAGATAAAGATAAAGATAAAGATAAAGATAAAGATAAAGATAAAGACAAAGATAAAGATAAAGATAAAGATAAAGATAAAGATAAAGATAAAGATAAAGATAAAGATAAAGATAAAGATAAAGATAAAGAGAAAGATAAAGATAACGATAAAGATAAAGATAAAGATAAAGATAAAGATAAAGATAAAGATAAAGATGAAGATAAAGATAAAGATAAAGATAAAGATACAGATAAAGATAAAGATAAAGATAAAGATAAAGATAAAGATAAAGATAAAGATAAAGATAAAGATAAAGATAAAGATAAAGATAAAGATAAAGATAAAGATAAAGATAAAGATAAAGATAAAGATACAGATACAGATACAGATACAGATACAGATACAGATACAGATACAGATACAGATACAGATACAGATACAGATACAGATACAAATACAGATACAGATACAGATACAGATACAGATACAGATACAGATACAGATACAGATAAGATAAGATAAAGATAAAGATAAAGTTAAGATAAAGATACAGATACATATACAGATACAGATACAGCTACAGATACAGATACAGATACAGATACAGATAAGATAAGATAAAGATAAAGATAAAGATAAAGTTAAGATAAAGATACAGATACAGATACAGATACAGATGAAGATAAAGATAAAGATAAAGATAAAGATACAGATACAGATACAGATACAGATACAGATAAAGATACAGATACAGATACAGATAAAGATAAAGATACAGATACAGATACAGACACAGATACAGATACAGATACAGATACAGATACAGATACAGATACAGATACAGATACAGATACAGATACAGATACAGATACAGATACAGATAAAGATACAGATACAGATAAAGATACAGATACAGATACAGATACAGATAAAGATAAAGATAAAGATAAAGATACAAATACAGATACAGATACAGATACAGATACAGATACAGATACAGATACAGATAAGATAAGATAAAGATAAAGATAAAGTTAAGATAAAGATACAGATACATATACAGATACAGATACAGATACAGATACAGATACAGATACAGATACAGATACAGATACAGATACAGATAAGATAAGATAAAGATAAAGATAAAGTTAAGATAAAGATACAGATACAGATACAGATACAGATAAAGATAAAGATAAAGATAAAGATAAAGATACAGATACAGATACAGATACAGATACAGATAAAGATACAGATACAGATACAGATAAAGATAAAGATACAGATACAGATACAGATACAGATACAGATACAGGTACAGATACAGATACAGATACAGATACAGATACAGATACAGATACAGATACAGATACAGATACAGATACAGATACAGATACAGATACAGATAAAGATACAGATACAGATAAAGATACAGATACAGATACAGATACAGATACAGATACAGATAAAGATAAAGATAAAGATAAAGATAAAGATACAAATACAGATACAGATACAGATACAGATACAGATACAGATACAGATACAGATACAGATACAGGTAAAGAAACAGATACAGATACAGATACAGATACAGATACGGATAAAGATAAAGATAAAGATACAGATACAGATACAGATACAGATACAGATACAGATACAGATACGGATACAGATACAGATACAGATACAGATACAGATACAGATACAGATACAGATACAGATACAGATACAGATACAGATACAGATAAAGATAAAGATACAGATACAGATACAGATACAGATAAAGATAAAGATAAAGATAAAGATAAAGATAAAGATAAAGATAAAGATAAAGATAAAGATAAAGATAAAGATAAAGATAAAGATAAAGATAAAGATAAAGATAAAGATAAAGATAAAGATAAAGATAAAGATTACAGATACAGATACAGATACAGATACAGATACAGATACATATAAAGAAACAGATACAGATACAGATACAGATACAGATACAGATAAAGATAAAGATAAAGATAAAGATACAGATACATATACAGATACAGATACAGATACAGATACAGATACAGGTACAGATACAGATACAGATACAGATACAGATAAAGATACAGATACAGATACAGATACAGATACAGATACAGATAAGATAAGATAAAGATAAAGATAAGGATAAAGATAAAGATAAAGATAAAGATAAAGATATAGATACAGATAAAGATACAGATACAGATACAGATACAGATACAGATACAGATACAGATACAGATACAGATACAGATACAGATACAGATACAGATACAGATAAAGATAAAGATAAAGATAAAAATACAGATACAGATACAGATACAGATACATATACAGATACAGATACAGATACAGATACAGGTACAGATACAGATACAGATACAGATACAGATAAAGATAAAGATACAGATACAGATACAGATACAGATAAAGATAAAGATAAAGATACAGATACAGATACAGATAGAGATAAGATAAGATAAAGATAAAGATAAAGATAAAGATAAAGATAAAGATAAAGATAAAGATAAAGATAAAGATAAAGATAAAGATAAAGATAAAGATAAAGATAAAGATAAAGATAAAGATAAAGATAAAGATAAAGATAAAGATAAAGAGAAAGATAAAGATAAAGATAAAGATACAGATACAGATACAGATAAGATAAAGATAAAGATAAAGATAAAGATAAAGATAAAGATAAAGATAAAGATAAAGATACAGATACAGATACAGATACAGATACAGATACAGATACAGATACAGATACAGATAAAGATAAAGATAAAGATAAAGATAAAGATAAAGATAAAGATAAAGATAAAGATAAAGATAAAGATAAAGATAAAGATAAAGATAAAGATACAGATACAGATAAAGATAGAGATAGAGATAAAGGTACAGATACAGATACAGATACAGATACAGACAGATAAAGATAAAGATAAAGATAAAGATAAAGATACAGATACAGATACAGATAAGATAAAGATAAAGATAAAGATAAAGATAAAGATAAAGATAAAGATAAAGATAAAGATAAAGATAAAGATAAAGATAAAGATAAAGATAAAGATAAAGATAAAGATAAAGATAAAGATAAAGATAAAGATAAAGATAAAGATAAAGATAAAGATAAAGAGAAAGATAAAGATAAAGATAAAAATAAAGATACAGATACTGATACAGATACAGATACAGATACAGATAAAGATAAAGATAAAGATAAAGATAAAGATAAAGATAAAGATAAAGATAAAGATAAAGATACAGATACAGATACAGATACAGATACAGATACAGATACAGATACAGATACAGATAAAGATAAAGATAAAGATAAAGATAAAGATAAAGATAAAGATAAAGATAAAGATAAAGATAAAGATAAAGATAAAGATAAAGATAAAGATAAAGATACAGATACAGATAAAGATAGAGATAGAGATAAAGATACAGATACAGATACAGACAGATAAAGATAAAGATAAAGATAAAGATACAGATACAGATACAGATACAGATACAGATAAAGGTACAGATACAGATACAGATACAGATACAGATAAAGATACAGATACAGATACAGATAAAGATAAAGATAAAGATAAAGATAAAGATACAGATACAGATACAGATACAGATACAGATACAGATACAGATACAGATACAGATACAGGTACAGATACAGATACAGATACAGATACAGATACAGATACAGATAAAGATACAGATACAGATAAAGATACAGATACAGATAAAGATACAGATACAGATACAGATACAAATACAGACACAGATACAAATACAGATACAGATACAGATACAGATACAGATAAAGATACAGATACAGATACAGATAAAGATACAGATACAGATAAAGATACAGATACAGATAAAGATACAGATACAGATAAAGATACAGATACAGATACAGGTAAAGATAAAGATAAAGATAAAGATAAAGATACAGATACAGATACAGATACAGATACAGATACAGTTACAGATACAGATACAGATACAGATACAGATACAGATACAGATACAGATACAGATACAGATAAAGATAAAGATACAGATACAGATACAGACACAGATACAGATACAGATACAGATACAGATAAAGATAAAGATAAAGATAAAGATAAAGATAAAGATAAAGATAAAGATAAAGATAAAGATAAAGATAAAGATAAAGATAAAGATAAAGATAAAGATAAAGATAAAGATAAAGATAAAGATAAAGATTACAGATACAGATACAGATACAGATACAGATACAGATACAGATACAGATACAGATACAGATACAGATACAGATACAGATAAAGATAAAGATACAGATACAGATACAGATACAGATACAGATAAAGATAAAGATAAAGATAAAGATACAAATACAGATACAGATACAGATACAGATACAGATACAGACACAGATACAGATACAGATAAAGATACAGATACAGATACAGATACAGATACAGATACAGATAAGATAAGATAAAGATAAAGATAAAGTTGAGATAAAGATACAGATACAGATACAGATACAGATACAGATACAGATACAGATAAAGATAAAGATAAAGATACAGATACAGATACAGATACAGATAAAGATACAGATACAGATACAGATACAGATACAGATAAAGATAAAGATAAAGATACAGATACAGATACAGATACAGATAAAGATACAGATACAGATACAGATACAGATACAGATACAGATACAGATACAGATAAAGATAAAGATAAAGATACAGATACAGATACAGATACAGATACAGATACAGATACAGATAAGATAAGATAAAGATAAAGATAAAGTTGAGATAAAGATACAGATACAGATACAGATACAGATAAGATAAGATAAAGATAAAGATAAAGTTGAGATAAAGATACAGATACAGATACAGATACAGATACAGATACAGATACAGATAAAGATAAAGATAAAGATACAGATACAGATACAGATACAGATACAGATACAGATAAAGATAAAGATACAGATACAGATACAGATACAGATACAGATACAGATACAGATACAGATACAGATAAAGATAAAGATAAAGATACAGATACAGATACAGATACAGATAAAGATACAGATACAGATACAGATACAGATACAGATAAAGATAAAGATACAGATACAGATACAGATACAGATACAGATACAGATACAGATACAGATACAGATACAGATACAGATACAGATACAGATAAAGATAAAGATAAAGATAAAGATACAGATACAGATACAGATACAGATAAAGATACAGATACAGATACAGATACAGATACAGATACAGATACAGATACAGATAAAGATACAGATACAGATAAAGATACAGATACAGATACAGGTAAAGATAAAGATAAAGATAAAGATAGAGACACAGATACAGATAAAGATACAGATACAGATACAGATACAGATACAGATACAGATACAGATACAGATACAGATACAGATAAAGATACAGATACAGATACAGATACAGATACAGATACAGATACAGATACAGATACAGATAAAGATAAAGATAAAGATAAAGATACAGATACAGATACAGATACAGATAAAGATACAGATACAGATACAGATACAGATACAGATACAGATACAAATACAGATACAGATAAAGATAAAGATAAAGATACAGATACAGATACAGATACAGATACAGATACAGATAAGATAAGATAAAGATAAAGATAAAGTTGAGATAAAGATACAGATACAGATACAGATACAGATACAGATACAGATACAGATAAAGATAAAGATAAAGATACAGATACAGATACAGATACAGATAAAGATACAGATACAGATACAGATACAGATACAGATAAAGATAAAGATAAAGATACAGATACAGATACAGATACAGATAAAGATACAGATACAGATACAGATACAGATACAGATACAGATACAGATACAGATAAAGATAAAGATAAAGATACAGATACAGATACAGATACAGATACAGATACAGATACAGATAAGATAAGATAAAGATAAAGATAAAGTTGAGATAAAGATACAGATACAGATACAGATACAGATAAGATAAGATAAAGATAAAGATAAAGTTGAGATAAAGATACAGATACAGATACAGATACAGATACAGATAAGATAAGATAAAGATAAAGATAAAGTTGAGATAAAGATACAGATACAGATACAGATACAGATACAGATAAAGATACAGATACAGATACAGATACAGATACAGATAAAGATAAAGATAAAGATACAGATACAGATACAGATACAGATAAAGATACAGATACAGATACAGATACAGATACAGATACAGATACAGATACAGATAAAGATAAAGATAAAGATACAGATACAGATACAGATACAGATACAGATACAGATACAGATAAGATAAGATAAAGATAAAGATAAAGTT
Organism: Anastrepha ludens; assembly: GCF_028408465.1. Lineage (NCBI taxonomy): Eukaryota > Metazoa > Arthropoda > Insecta > Diptera > Tephritidae > Anastrepha > Anastrepha ludens. The sequence continues at coordinate 45,861 of NW_026530032.1, forward strand.
GAGATAAAGATACAGATACAGATACAGATAAAGATAAAGATAAAGATAAAGATACAGATACAGATACAGATAAAGATACAGATACAGATACAGATACAGATACAGATAAAGATAAAGATAAAGATACAGATACAGATAAAGATAAAGATAAAGATACAGATACAGATACAGATACAGATACAGATACAGATACAGATACAGATACAGATAAAGATAAAGATACAGATACAGATACAGATACAGATACAGATACAGATACAGATACAGATACAGATAAAGATAAAGATACAGATACAGATACAGATACAGATACAGATACAGATACAGATACAGATACAGATACAGATACAGATACAGATACAGATACAGATACAGATAAAGATACAGATACAGATACAGATACAGATACAGATACAGATACAGATAAGATAAGATAAAGATAAAGATAAAGTTGAGATAAAGATACAGATACAGATACAGATACAGATACAGATAAAGATACAGATACAGATACAGATACAGATACAGATAAAGATAAAGATAAAGATACAGATACAGATACAGATACAGATAAAGATACAGATACAGATACAGATACAGATACAGATACAGATACAGATACAGATAAAGATAAAGATAAAGATACAGATACAGATACAGATACAGATACAGATACAGATACAGATAAGATAAGATAAAGATAAAGATAAAGTTGAGATAAAGATACAGATACAGATACAGATAAAGATAAAGATAAAGATAAAGATACAGATACAGATACAGATACAGATAAAGATACAGATACAGATACAGATACAGATACAGATAAAGATAAAGATAAAGATACAGATACAGATAAAGATAAAGATAAAGATACAGATACAGATACAGATACAGATACAGATACAGATACAGATACAGATAAAGATAAAGATACAGATACAGATACAGATACAGATACAGATACAGATACAGATACAGATACAGATACAGATAAAGATAAAGATAAAGATACAGATACAGATACAGATACAGATAAAGATACAGATACAGATACAGATACAGATACAGATAAAGATAAAGATACAGATACAGATACAGATACAGATACAGATACAGATACAGATACAGATACAGATACAGATACAGATACAGATACAGATAAAGATAAAGATAAAGATAAAGATACAGATACAGATACAGATACAGATAAAGATACAGATACAGATACAGATACAGATACAGATACAGATACAGATACAGATACAGATACAGATAAAGATAAAGATAAAGATACAGATACAGATACAGATACAGATAAAGATACAGATACAGATACAGATAAAGATAAAGATAAAGATACAGATGCAGATACAGATACAGATACAGATAAAGATACAGATACAGATACAGATACAGATACAGATAAAGATAAAGATAAAGATACAGATACAGATACAGATACAGATAAAGATACAGATACAGATACAGATACAGATACAGATAAAGATAAAGATAAAGATAAAGATAAAGATAAAGATAAAGATAAAGATAAAGATAAAGATAAAGATAAAGATAAAGATAAAGATAAAGATAAAGATAAAGATAAAGATAAAGATAAAGATAAAGATAAAGATAAAGATGAAGATAAAGATACAGATACAGATACAGATACAGATACAGATACAGATACAGATACAGATACAGATACAGATACAGATACAGATACAGATACAGATACAGATACAGATACAGATACAGATACAGATACAGATACAGATACAGATACAAATACAGATACAGATACAGATACAGATACAGATAAGATAAGATAAAGATAAAGATAAAGTTAAGATAAAGATACAGATACAGATACAGATACAGATAAAGATAAAGATAAAGATAAAGATACAGATACAGATACAGATACAGATAAAGATACAGATACAGATACAGATAAAGATAAAGATACAGATACAGATACAGACACAGATACAGATACAGATACAGATACAGATACAGATACAGATACAGATACAGATACAGATACAGATACAGATAAAGATACAGATACAGATACAGATACAGATAAAGATAAAGATAAAGATAAAGATAAAGATAAAGATACAGATACAGATACAGATACAGATACAGATAAAGATACAGATACAGATACAGATAAAGATAAAGATACAGATACAGATACAGACACAGATGCAGATACAGATACAGACACAGGTAAAGAAACAGATACAGATACAGATACAGATACAGATACGGATAAAGATAAAGATAAAGATACAGATACAGATACAGATACAGATATAGATACAGATACGGATACAGATACAGATACAGATAAAGATAAAGATAAAGATAAAGATAAAAATACAGATACAGATACAGATACAGATACATATACAGATACAGATACAGATACAGATACAGATACAGGTACAGATACAGATACAGATACAGATACAGATAAAGATACAGATACAGATACAGATACAGATAAAGATAAAGATAAAGATAAAGATACAGATACAGATACAGATAGAGATAAGATAAGATAAAGATAAAGATAAAGATAAAGATAAAGATAAAGATAAAGATAAAGATAAAGATAAAGATAAAGATAAAGATAAAGATAAAGATAAAGATAAAGGTAAAGATAAAGATAAAGATAAAGAGAAAGATAAAGATAAAGATAAAAATAAAGATACAGATACTGATACAGATACAGATACAGATACAGATAAAGATAAAGATAAAGATAAAGATAAAGATAAAGATAAAGATAAAGATAAAGATACAGATACAGATACAGATACAGATACAGATACAGATACAGATACAGATACAGATAAAGATAAAGATAAAGATAAAGATAAAGATAAAGATAAAGATAAAGATAAAGATAAAGATAAAGATAAAGATAAAGATAAAGATAAAGATAAAGATAAAGATAAAGATAAAGATACAGATACAGATAAAGATAGAGATAGAGATAAAGATACAGATACAGATACAGACAGATAAAGATAAAGATAAAGATAAAGATAAAGATAAAGATAAAGATAAAGATAAAGATAAAGATAAAGATAAAGATACAGATACAGATACAGATACAGATACAGATAAAGGTACAGATACAGATACAGATACAGATACAGATAAAGATACAGATACAGATACAGATAAAGATAAAGATAAAGATAAAGATACAGATACAGATACAGATACAGATACAGATACAGATACAGATACAGATACAGATACAGATATAGGTACAGATACAGATACAGATACAGATACAGATACAGATACAGATAAAGATACAGATACAGATAAAGATACAGATACAGATACAGATAAAGATACAGATACAGATACAGATACAGACACAGATACAAATACAGATACAGATACAGATACAGATACAGATACAGATACAGATACAGATACAGATACGGATACAGATACAGATACAGATACAGATACAGATAAAGATACAGATACAGATAAAGATACAGATACAGATAAAGATACAGATACAGATACAGGTAAAGATAAAGATAAAGATAAAGATAAAGATACAGATACAGATACAGATACAGATACAGATACAGTTACAGATACAGATACAGATACAGATACAGATAAAGATAAAGATACAGATACAGATACAGATACAGATACAGATACAGATACAGATAAAGATAAAGATAAAGATAAAGATAAAGATAAAGATAAAGATAAAGATAAAGATAAAGATAAAGATAAAGATAAAGATAAAGATAAAGATAAAGATAAAGATAAAGATAAAGATAAAGATAAAGATAAAGATAAAGATAAAGATAAAGATAAAGATAAAGATAAAGATAAAGATAAAGATTACAGATACAGATACAGATACAGATACAGATACAGATACAGATACAGATACAGATACAGATACAGATAAAGATACAGATACAGATACAGATACAGATAAAGATAAAGATAAAGATAAAGATACAAATACAGATACAGATACAGATACAGATACAGATACAGATACAGATACAGATACAGATACAGATACAGGTAAAGAAACAGATACAGATACAGATACAGATACAGATACGGATAAAGATAAAGATAAAGATACAGGTACAGATACAGATACAGATACAGATACAGATACGGATACAGATACAGATACAGATACAGATACAGATACAGATACAGATACAGATACAGATACAGATAAAGATACAGATACAGATACAGATACAGATACAGATACAGATACAGATACAGATACAGATAAAGATAAAGATAAAGATACAGATACAGATACAGATACAGATAAAGATACAGATACAGATACAGGTACAGATACAGATACAGATACAGATACAGATACAGATACAGATACAGATAAAGATAAAGATAAAGATACAGATACAGATACAGATACAGATACAGATAAGATAAGATAAAGATAAAGATAAAGTTGAGATAAAGATACAGATACAGATACAGATACAGATACAGATACAGATACAGATAAAGATAAAGATAAAGATAAAGATAAAGATAAAGATAAAGATAAAGATAAAGATAAAGATAAAGATAAAGATAAAGATAAAGATAAAGATAAAGATAAAGATAAAGATAAAGATAAAGATAAAGATAAAGATAAAGATAAAGATAAAGATAAAGATAAAGATAAAGATAAAGATAAAGATAAAGATAAAGATAAAGATAAAGCTAAAGATAAAGATAGAGATAGAGATAAAGATAAAGATAAAGATAAAGATAAAGATAAAGATAAAGATAAAGATAAAGATAAAGATAAAGATAAAGATAAAGATAAAGATAAAGATAAAGATAAAGATAAAGATAAAGATAAAGATAAAGATAAAGATAAAGATAAAGATAAAGATAAAGATAAAGATAAAGATAAAGATAAAGATAAAGATAAAGATAAAGAGAAAGATAAAGATAACGATAAAGATAAAGATAAAGATAAAGATAAAGATAAAGATAAAGATAAAGATAAAGATAAAGATAAAGATAAAGATAAAGATAAAGATAAAGATAAAGATAAAGATACAGATAAAGATAAAGATAAAGATAAAGATAAAGATAAAGATAAAGATAAAGATAAAGATAAAGATAAAGATAAAGATAAAGATAAAGATAAAGATAAAGATAAAGATAAAGATAAAGATAAAGATAAAGATAAAGATAAAGATAAAGATAAAGATAAAGATAAAGATAAAGATAAAGATACAGATACAGATACAGATACAGATACAGATACAGATACAGATACAGATACAGATACAGATACAGATACAGATACAGATACAAATACAGATACAGATACAGATACAGATACAGATACAGATACAGATACAGATACAGATAAGATAAGATAAAGATAAAGATAAAGTTAAGATAAAGATACAGATACATATACAGATACAGATACAGATACAGATACAGATACAGATACAGATACAGATACAGATAAAGATACAGATACAGATACAGATACAGATACAGATACAGATACAGATACAGATAAAGATAAAGATAAAGATAAAGATACAGATACAGATACAGATACAGATACAGATACAGATACAGATAAGATAAGATAAAGATAAAGATAAAGTTGAGATAAAGATACAGATACAGATACAGATAAAGATAAAGATAAAGATAAAGATACAGATACAGATACAGATACAGATAAAGATACAGATACAGATACAGATACAGATACAGATAAAGATAAAGATAAAGATACAGATACAGATAAAGATAAAGATAAAGATACAGATACAGATACAGATACAGATACAGATACAGATACAGATACAGATACAGATAAAGATAAAGATACAGATACAGATACAGATACAGATACAGATACAGATACAGATACAGATACAGATAAAGATAAAGATAAAGATAAAGATAAAGATAAAGATAAAGATAAAGATAAAGATAAAGATAAAGATAAAGATAAAGATAAAGATAAAGATAAAGATAAAGATAAAGATAAAGATAAAGATAAAGATAAAGATAAAGATAAAGATTACAGATACAGATACAGATACAGATACAGATACAGATACAGATACAGATACAGATACAGATACAGATACAGATACAGATACAGATAAAGATACAGATACAGATACAGATACAGATAAAGATAAAGATAAAGATAAAGATAAAGATAAAGATACAGATACAGATACAGATACAGATACAGATACAGATACAGATACAGATACAGATACAGATACAGATACAGATAAAGATACAGATACAGATACAGATACAGATAAAGATAAAGATAAAGATAAAGATAAAGATAAAGATAAAGATAAAGATACAAATACAGATACAGATACAGATACAGATACAGATACAGATACGGATAAAGATAAAGATAAAGATACAGATACAGATACAGATACAGATACAGATACAGATACGGATACAGATACAGATACAGATACAGATACAGATAAAGATAAAGATAAAGATAAAGATAAAGATAAAGATAAAGATAAAGATAAAGATAAAGATTACAGATACAGATACAGATACAGATACAGATAAAGATAAAGATAAAGATAAAGATAAAGATAAAGATAAAGATAAAGATAAAGATAAAGATAAAGATAAAGATAAAGATAAAGATAAAGATAAAGATAAAGATAAAGATAAAGATAAAGATAAAGATAAAGATAAAGATAAAGATAAAGATAAAGATAAAGCTAAAGATAAAGATAGAGATAGAGATAAAGATAAAGATAAAGATAAAGATAAAGATAAAGATAAAGATAAAGATAAAGATAAAGATAAAGATAAAGATAAAGATAAAGATAAAGATAAAGATAAAGATAAAGATAAAGATAAAGATAAAGATAAAGATAAAGATAAAGATAAAGATAAAGATAAAGATAAAGATAAAGATAAAGATAAAGATAAAGATAAAGATAAAGAGAAAGATAAAGATAACGATAAAGATAAAGATAAAGATAAAGATAAAGATAAAGATAAAGATAAAGATAAAGATAAAGATAAAGATAAAGATAAAGATAAAGATAAAGATAAAGATAAAGATAAAGGTACAGATAAAGATAAAGATAAAGATAAAGATAAAGATAAAGATAAAGATAAAGATAAAGATAAAGATAAAGATAAAGATAAAGATAAAGATAAAGATAAAGATAAAGATAAAGATAAAGATAAAGATAAAGATAAAGATAAAGATAAAGATAAAGATAAAGATACAGATACAGATACAGATACAGATACAGATACAGATACAGATACAGATACAGATACAGATACAGATACAGATACAGATACAAATACAGATACAGATACAGATACAGATACAGATACAGATACAGATACAGATACAGATAAGATAAGATAAAGATAAAGATAAAGTTAAGATAAAGATACAGATACATATACAGATACAGATACAGATACAGATACAGATACAGATACAGATACAGATACAGATAAAGATACAGATACAGATACAGATACAGATACAGATACAGATACAGATACAGATAAAGATAAAGATAAAGATACAGATACAGATACAGATACAGATACAGATACAGATACAGATAAGATAAGATAAAGATAAAGATAAAGTTGAGATAAAGATACAGATACAGATAAAGATAAAGATAAAGATAAAGATAAAGATACAGATACAGATACAGATACAGATACAGATACAGATACAGATACAGATACAGATACAGATACAGATACAGATACAGATACAGATAAAGATAAAGATAAAGATAAAGATAAAGATAAAGATAAAGATAAAGATAAAGATAAAGATAAAGATAAAGATAAAGATAAAGATACAGATACAGATAAAGATAGAGATAGAGATAAAGATACAGATACAGATACAGACAGATAAAGATAAAGATAAAGATAAAGATAAAGATACAGATACAGATACAGATACAGATAAAGGTACAGATACAGATACAGATACAGATACAGATAAAGATACAGATACAGATACAGATAAAGATAAAGATAAAGATAAAGATACAGATACAGATACAGATACAGATACAGATACAGATACAGATACAGATACAGGTACAGATACAGATACAGATACAGATACAGATACAGATACAGATAAAGATACAGATACAGATACAGATAAAGATACAGATACAGATACAGATACAGACACAGATACAAATACAGATACAGATACAGATACAGATACAGATACAGATACAGATACAGATACAGATACAGATACAGATACAGATACAGATACAGATACAGATACAGATACAGATACAGATAAAGATACAGATACAGATAAAGATACAGATACAGATAAAGATACAGATACAGATAAAGATACAGATACAGATACAGGTAAAGATAAAGATAAAGATAAAGATAAAGATACAGATACAGATACAGATACAGATACAGATACAGATAAAGATAAAGATAAAGATAAAGATAAAGATAAAGATAAAGATAAAGATAAAGATAAAGATAAAGATAAAGATAAAGATAAAGATAAAGATAAAGATAAAGATAAAGATAAAGATAAAGATAAAGATAAAGATAAAGATAAAGATTACAGATACAGATACAGATACAGATACAGATACAGATACAGATACAGATAAAGATACAGATACAGATAAAGATAAAGATACAGATACAGATACAGATAAAGATACAGATACAGATACAGATACAGATACAGATAAAGATAAAGATAAAGATAAAGATAAAGATAAAGATAAAGATAAAGATAAAGATAAAGATAAAGATAAAGATAAAGATAAAGATAAAGATAAAGATAAAGATAAAGATAAAGATAAAGATAAAGATAAAGATAAAGATAAAGATTACAGATACAGATACAGATACAGATACAGATACAGATACAGATACAGATACAGATACAGATACAGATACAGATACAGATAAAGATACAGATACAGATACAGATACAGATAAAGATAAAGATAAAGATAAAGATAAAGATAAAGATAAAGATACAAATACAGATACAGATACAGATACAGATACAGATACAGATACGGATAAAGATAAAGATAAAGATACAGATACAGATACAGATACAGATACAGATACAGATACGGATACAGATACAGATACAGATACAGATACAGATACAGATAAGATAAGATAAAGATAAAGATAAAGTTGAGATAAAGATACAGATACAGATACAGATACAGATACAGATACAGATACAGATACAGATACAGATACAGATACAGATACAGATACAGATAAAGATAAAGATACAGATACAGATACAGATACAGATACAGATAAAGATAAAGATAAAGATAAAGATAAAGATAAAGATAAAGATAAAGATAAAGATAAAGATAAAGATAAAGATAAAGATAAAGATAAAGATAAAGATAAAGATAAAGATAAAGATAAAGATAAAGATAAAGATAAAGATAAAGATAAAGATAAAGATAAAGATAAAGATAAAGATAAAGATAAAGATAAAGATTACAGATACAGATACAGATACAGATACAGATACAGATACATATAAAGAAACAGATACAGATACAGATACAGATACAGATACAGATAAAGATAAAGATAAAGATAAAGATACAGATACATATACAGATACAGATACAGATACAGATACAGGTACAGATACAGATACAGATACAGATACAGATAAAGATACAGATACAGATACAGATACAGATACAGATACAGATACAGATAAGATAAGATAAAGATAAAGATAAGGATAAAGATAAAGATAAAGATAAAGATAAAGATAAAGATAAAGATATAGATACAGATAAAGATACAGATACAGATACAGATACAGATACAGATACAGATACAGATACAGATACAGATACAGATACAGATACAGATACAGATACAGATACAGATACAGATACAGATAAAGATAAAGATAAAGATAAAAATACAGATACAGATACAGATACAGATACATATACAGATACAGATACAGATACAGATACAGGTACAGATACAGATACAGATACAGATACAGATAAAGATACAGATACAGATACAGATACAGATAAAGATAAAGATAAAGATACAGATACAGATACAGATAGAGATAAGATAAGATAAAGATAAAGATAAAGATAAAGATAAAGATAAAGATAAAGATAAAGATAAAGATAAAGATAAAGATAAAGATAAAGATAAAGATAAAGATAACGATAAAGATAAAGAGAAAGATAAAGATAAAGATAAAAATAAAGATACAGATACTGATACAGATACAGATACAGATACAGATAAAGATAAAGATAAAGATAAAGATAAAGATAAAGATAAAGATAAAGATAAAGATACAGATACAGATACAGATAAAGATAAAGATAAAGATAAAGATAAAGATAAAGATACAGATACAGATACAGATAAGATAAGATAAAGATAAAGATAAAGTTAAGATAAAGATACAGATACATATACAGATACAGATACAGATACAGATACAGATACAGATACAGATACAGATACAGATAAGATAAGATAAAGATAAAGATAAAGTTAAGATAAAGATACAGATACAGATACAGATACAGATAAAGATAAAGATAAAGATAAAGATAAAGATACAGATACAGATACAGATACAGATACAGATAAAGATACAGATACAGATACAGATAAAGATAAAGATACAGATACAGATACAGATACAGATACAGATACAGGTACAGATACAGATACAGATACAGATACAGATACAGATACAGATACAGATACAGATACAGATACAGATACAGATACAGATACAGATACAGATACAGATACAGATACAGATAAAGATACAGATACAGATAAAGATACAGATACAGATACAGATACAGATAAAGATAAAGATAAAGATAAAGATAAAGATACAAATACAGATACAGATACAGATACAGATACAGATACAGATACAGATACAGATACAGATACAGATACAGATACAGGTAAAGAAACAGATACAGATACAGATACAGATACAGATACAGATACGGATAAAGATAAAGATAAAGATACAGATACAGATACAGATACAGATACAGATACAGATACGGATACAGATACAGATACAGATACAGATACAGATACAGATACAGATACAGATACAGATACAGATACAGATACAGATACAGATACAGATACAGATACAGATACAGATAAAGATAAAGATACAGATACAGATACAGATACAGATAAAGATAAAGATAAAGATACAGATACAGATACAGATACAGATAAAGATACAGATACAGATACAGATACAGATACAGATAAAGATAAAGATAAAGATAAAGATAAAGATAAAGATAAAGATAAAGATAAAGACAAAGATAAAGATAAAGATAAAGATAAAGATAAAGATAAAGATAAAGATAAAGATAAAGATAAAGATAAAGATAAAGATGAAGATAAAGATACAGATACAGATACAGATACAAATACAGATACAGATACAGATACAGATACAGATAAGATAAGATAAAGATAAAGATAAAGTTAAGATAAAGATACAGATACAGATACAGATACAGATAAAGATAAAGATAAAGATAAAGATAAAGATACAGATACAGATACAGATACAGATAAAGATACAGATACAGATACAGATAAAGATAAAGATAAAGATAAAGATACAGATACAGATACAGATACAGATACAGATACAGATACAGATACAGATACAGATACAGATACAGATACAGATACAGATACAGATACAGATAAAGATACAGATACAGATACAGATACAGATACAGATACAGATAAGATAAGATAAAGATAAAGATAAAGTTGAGATAAAGATACAGATACAGATACAGATACAGATACAGATAAAGATACAGATACAGATACAGATACAGATACAGATAAAGATAAAGATAAAGATACAGATACAGATACAGATACAGATAAAGATACAGATACAGATACAGATACAGATACAGATACAGATACAGATACAGATAAAGATAAAGATAAAGATACAGATACAGATACAGATACAGATACAGATACAGATACAGATAAGATAAGATAAAGATAAAGATAAAGTTGAGATAAAGATACAGATACAGATACAGATAAAGATAAAGATAAAGATAAAGATACAGATACAGATACAGATACAGATAAAGATACAGATACAGATACAGATACAGATACAGATAAAGATAAAGATAAAGATACAGATACAGATAAAGATAAAGATAAAGATACAGATACAGATACAGATACAGATACAGATACAGATACAGATACAGATACAGATAAAGATAAAGATACAGATACAGATACAGATACAGATACAGATACAGATACAGATACAGATACAGATAAAGATAAAGATAAAGATACAGATACAGATACAGATACAGATAAAGATACAGATACAGATACAGATACAGATACAGATAAAGATAAAGATACAGATACAGATACAGATACAGATACAGATACAGATACAGATACAGATACAGATACAGATACAGATACAGATACAGATAAAGATAAAGATAAAGATAAAGATACAGATACAGATACAGATACAGATAAAGATACAGATACAGATACAGATACAGATACAGATACAGATACAGATACAGATACAGATACAGATAAAGATAAAGATAAAGATACAGATACAGATACAGATACAGATAAAGATACAGATACAGATACAGATAAAGATAAAGATAGATACAGATACAGATACAGATAAAGATAAAGATAAAGATACAGATGCAGATACAGATACAGATACAGATAAAGATACAGATACAGATACAGATACAGATAAAGATAAAGATAAAGATAAAGATACAGATACAGATACAGATACAGATAAAGATACAGATACAGATACAGATACAGATACAGATAAAGATAAAGATAAAGATAAAGATAAAGATTAAAGATAAAGATAAAGATAAAGATAAAGATAAAGATAAAGATAAAGATAAAGATAAAGATAAAGATAAAGATAAAGATAAAGATAAAGATAAAGATAAAGATAAAGATGAAGATAAAGATACAGATACAGATACAGATACAGATACAGATACAGATACAGATACAGATACAGATACAGATACAGATACAGATACAGATACAGATACAGATACAGATACAGATACAGATACAGATACAGATACAAATACAGATACAGATACAGATACAGATACAGATAAGATAAGATAAAGATAAAGATAAAGTTAAGATAAAGATACAGATACAGATACAGATACAGATAAAGATAAAGATAAAGATACAGATACAGATACAGATACAGATAAAGATACAGATACAGATACAGATAAAGATAAAGATACAGATACAGATACAGACACAGATACAGATACAGATACAGATACAGATACAGATACAGATACAGATACAGATACAGATACAGATACAGATAAAGATACAGATACAGATACAGATACAGATAAAGATAAAGATAAAGATAAAGATAAAGATACAGATACAGATACAGATACAGATACAGATAAAGATACAGATACAGATACAGATAAAGATAAAGATACAGATACAGATACAGACACAGATGCAGATACAGATACAGACACAGGTAAAGAAACAGATACAGATACAGATACAGATACAGATACGGATAAAGATAAAGATAAAGATACAGATACAGATACAGATACAGATATAGATACAGATACGGATACAGATACAGATACAGATAAAGATAAAGATAAAGATAAAGATAAAGATAAAAATACAGATACAGATACAGATACAGATACATATACAGATACAGATACAGATACAGATACAGATACAGGTACAGATACAGATACAGATACAGATAAAGATACAGATACAGATACAGATACAGATAAAGATAAAGATAAAGATACAGATACAGATACAGATAGAGATAAGATAAGATAAAGATAAAGATAAAGATAAAGATAAAGATAAAGATAAAGATAAAGATAAAGATAAAGATAAAGATAAAGATAAAGATAAAGATAAAGATAAAGATAAAGGTAAAGATAAAGATAAAGATAAAGAGAAAGATAAAGATAAAGATAAAAATAAAGATACAGATACTGATACAGATACAGATACAGATACAGATAAAGATAAAGATAAAGATAAAGATAAAGATAAAGATAAAGATAAAGATAAAGATACAGATACAGATACAGATACAGATACAGATACAGATACAGATACAGATACAGATAAAGATAAAGATAAAGATAAAGATAAAGATAAAGATAAAGATAAAGATAAAGATAAAGATAAAGATAAAGATAAAGATAAAGATAAAGATAAAGATAAAGATAAAGATAAAGATAAAGATAAAGATAAAGATACAGATACAGATAAAGATAGAGATAGAGATAAAGATACAGATACAGATACAGACAGATAAAGATAAAGATAAAGATAAAGATAAAGATAAAGATAAAGATAAAGATACAGATACAGATACAGATACAGATACAGATAAAGGTACAGATACAGATACAGATACAGATACAGATAAAGATACAGATACAGATACAGATAAAGATAAAGATAAAGATAAAGATACAGATACAGATACAGATACAGATACAGATACAGATACAGATACAGATACAGATATAGGTACAGATACAGATACAGATACAGATACAGATACAGATACAGATAAAGATACAGATACAGATAAAGATACAGATACAGATACAGATAAAGATACAGATACAGATACAGATACAGACACAGATACAAATACAGATACAGATACAGATACAGATACAGATACAGATACAGATACAGATACGGATACAGATACAGATACAGATACAGATACAGATAAAGATACAGATACAGATAAAGATACAGATACAGATACAGATACAGATACAGATACAGGTAAAGATAAAGATAAAGATAAAGATAAAGATACAGATACAGATACAGATACAGATACAGATACAGTTACAGATACAGATACAGATACAGATACAGATAAAGATAAAGATACAGATACAGATACAGATACAGATACAGATACAGATAAAGATAAAGATAAAGATAAAGATAAAGATAAAGATAAAGATAAAGATAAAGATAAAGATAAAGATAAAGATAAAGATAAAGATAAAGATAAAGATAAAGATAAAGATAAAGATAAAGATAAAGATAAAGATAAAGATAAAGATAAAGATAAAGATAAAGATAAAGATAAAGATAAAGATTACAGATACAGATACAGATACAGATACAGATACAGATACAGATACAGATACAGATACAGATAAAGATACAGATACAGATACAGATACAGATAAAGATAAAGATAAAGATAAAGATAAAGATACAAATACAGATACAGATACAGATACAGATACAGATACAGATACAGATACAGATACAGATACAGATACAGATACAGATACAGGTAAAGAAACAGATACAGATACAGATACAGATACAGATACGGATAAAGATAAAGATAAAGATACAGGTACAGATACAGATACAGATACAGATACAGATACGGATACAGATACAGATACAGATACAGATACAGATACAGATACAGATACAGATACAGATACAGATAAAGATACAGATACAGATACAGATACAGATACAGATACAGATACAGATACAGATACAGATAAAGATAAAGATAAAGATACAGATACAGATACAGATACAGATAAAGATACAGATACAGATACAGGTACAGATACAGATACAGATACAGATACAGATACAGATACAGATAAAGATAAAGATAAAGATACAGATACAGATACAGATACAGATACAGATAAGATAAGATAAAGATAAAGATAAAGTTGAGATAAAGATACAGATACAGATACAGATACAGATACAGATACAGATACAGATACAGATAAAGATAAAGATAAAGATAAAGATAAAGATAAAGATAAAGATAAAGATAAAGATAAAGATAAAGATAAAGATAAAGATAAAGATAAAGATAAAGATAAAGATAAAGATAAAGATAAAGATAAAGATAAAGATAAAGATAAAGATAAAGATAAAGATAAAGATGAAGCTAAAGATAAAGATAGAGATAGAGATAAAGATAAAGATAAAGATAAAGATAAAGATAAAGATAAAGATAAAGATAAAGATAAAGATAAAGATAAAGATAAAGATAAAGATAAAGATAAAGATAAAGATAAAGATAAAGATAAAGATAAAGATAAAGATAAAGATAAAGATAAAGATAAAGATAAAGATAAAGGATAAAGATAAAGAGAAAGATAAAGATAACGATAAAGATAAAGATAAAGATAAAGATAAAGATAAAGATAAAGATAAAGATAAAGATAAAGATAAAGATAAAGATAAAGATAAAGATAAAGATAAAGATAAAGATACAGATAAAGATAAAGATAAAGATAAAGATAAAGATAAAGATAAAGATAAAGATAAAGATAAAGATAAAGATAAAGATAAAGATAAAGATAAAGATAAAGATAAAGATAAAGATAAAGATAAAGATAAAGATACAGATACAGATACAGATACAGATACAGATACAGATACAGATACAGATACAGATACAGATACAGATACAGATACAGATACAGATACAGATACAGATACAAATACAGATACAGATACAGATACAGATACAGATACAGATACAGATACAGATACAGATACAGATAAGATAAGATAAAGATAAAGATAAAGTTAAGATAAAGATACAGATACATATACAGATACAGATACAGATACAGATACAGATACAGATACAGATACAGATACAGATACAGATACAAATACAGATACAGATACAGATACAGATACAGATACAGATACAGATACAGATACAGATAAGATAAGATAAAGATAAAGATAAAGTTAAGATAAAGATACAGATACAGATACAGATACAGATACAGATACAGATACAGATACAGATACAGATACAGATACAGATACAGATAAAGATACAGATACAGATAAAGATACAGATACAGATACAGATACAGATAAAGATAAAGATAAAGATAAAGATACAAATACAGATACAGATACAGATACAGATACAGATACAGATACAGATAAGATAAGATAAAGATAAAGATAAAGTTAAGATAAAGATACAGATACATATACAGATACAGATACAGATACAGATACAGATACAGATACAGATACAGATAAGATAAGATAAAGATAAAGATAAAGTTAAGATAAAGATACAGATACAGATACAGATACAGATAAAGATAAAGATAAAGATAAAGATAAAGATAAAGATACAGATACAGATACAGATACAGATACAGATACAGATAAAGATACAGATACAGATACAGATAAAGATAAAGATACAGATACAGATACAGATACAGATACAGATACAGGTACAGATACAGATACAGATACAGATACAGATACAGATACAGATACAGATACAGATACAGATACAGATACAGATACAGATACAGATACAGATACAGATAAAGATACAGATACAGATACAGATAAAGATACAGATACAGATACAGATACAGATAAAGATAAAGATAAAGATAAAGATAAAGATAAAGATAAAGATAAAGATAAAGATACAAATACAGATACAGATACAGATACAGATACAGATACAGATACAGATACAGATACAGGTAAAGAAACAGATACAGATACAGATACAGATACAGATACGGATAAAGATAAAGATAAAGATACAGATACAGATACAGATACAGATACAGATACGGATACAGATACAGATACAGATACAGATACAGATACAGATACAGATACAGATGCAGATACAGATACAGATAAAGATAAAGATACAGATACAGATACAGATACAGATAAAGATAAAGATAAAGATAAAGATAAAGATAAAGATAAAGATAAAGATAAAGATAAAGATAAAGATAAAGATAAAGATTACAGATACAGATACAGATACAGATACAGATACAGATACATATAAAGAAACAGATACAGATACAGATACAGATACAGATACAGATAAAGATAAAGATAAAGATAAAGATACAGATACATATACAGATACAGATACAGATACAGATACAGGTACAGATACAGATACAGATACAGATACAGATAAAGATACAGATACAGATACAGATACAGATACAGATACAGATAAGATAAGATAAAGATAAAGATAAGGATAAAGATAAAGATAAAGATAAAGATAAAGATATAGATACAGATAAAGATACAGATACAGATACAGATACAGATACAGATACAGATACAGATACAGATACAGATACAGATACAGATACAGATAAAGATAAAGATAAAGATAAAAATACAGATACAGATACAGATACAGATACATATACAGATACAGATACAGATACAGATACAGGTACAGATACAGATACAGATACAGATACAGATAAAGATACAGATACAGATACAGATACAGATACAGATAAAGATAAAGATAAAGATACAGATACAGATACAGATAAAGATAAAGATACAGATACAGATACAGATACAGATACAGATACAGATACAGATACAGATACAGATACAGATAAAGATAAAGATAAAGATAAAGATAAAGATAAAGATAAAGATAAAGATAAAGATACAGATACAGATACAGATAAAGATAGAGATAGAGATAAAGATACAGATACAGATACAGACAGATAAAGATAAAGATAAAGATAAAGATAAAGATACAGATACAGATACAGATACAGATACAGATACAGATACAGATACAGATACAGATACAGATACAGATACAGATACAGATAAAGATAAAGATAAAGATAAAGATAAAGATAAAGATAAAGATAAAGATAAAGATAAAGATAAAGATACAGATACAGATAAAGATAGAGATAGAGATAAAGATACAGATACAGATACAGACAGATAAAGATAAAGATAAAGATAAAGATAAAGATACAGATACAGATACAGATACAGATACAGATAAAGGTACAGATACAGATACAGATACAGATACAGATAAAGATACAGATACAGATACAGATAAAGATAAAGATAAAGATAAAGATACAGATACAGATACAGATACAGATACAGATACAGATACAGATACAGATACAGGTACAGATACAGATACAGATACAGATACAGATACAGATACAGATACAGATAAAGATACAGATACAGATACAGATAAAGATACAGATACAGATACAGATACAGACACAGATACAAATACAGATACAGATACAGATACAGATACAGATACAGATACAGATACAGATACAGATACAGATACAGATACAGATACAGATACAGATACAGATACAGATACAGATAAAGATACAGATACAGATAAAGATACAGATACAGATAAAGATACAGATACAGATAAAGATACAGATACAGATACAGGTAAAGATAAAGATAAAGATAAAGATAAAGATACAGATACAGATACAGATACAGATACAGATACAGATAAAGATAAAGATAAAGATAAAGATAAAGATAAAGATAAAGATAAAGATAAAGATAAAGATAAAGATAAAGATAAAGATAAAGATAAAGATAAAGATAAAGATAAAGATAAAGATAAAGATAAAGATAAAGATAAAGATAAAGATAAAGATAAAGATAAAGATAAAGATTACAGATACAGATACAGATACAGATACAGATACAGATACAGATACAGATAAAGATACAGATACAGATAAAGATAAAGATACAGATACAGATAAAGATACAGATACAGATACAGATACAGATACAGATAAAGATAAAGATAAAGATAAAGATAAAGATAAAGATAAAGATAAAGATAAAGATAAAGATAAAGATAAAGATAAAGATAAAGATAAAGATAAAGATAAAGATAAAGATAAAGATAAAGATAAAGATAAAGATAAAGATAAAGATAAAGATAAAGATAAAGATAAAGATAAAGATTACAGATACAGATACAGATACAGATACAGATACAGATACAGATACAGATACAGATACAGATACAGATACAGATACAGATAAAGATACAGATACAGATACAGATACAGATAAAGATAAAGATAAAGATAAAGATAAAGATAAAGATAAAGATACAAATACAGATACAGATACAGATACAGATACAGATACAGATACGGATAAAGATAAAGATAAAGATACAGATACAGATACAGATACAGATACAGATACAGATACGGATACAGATACAGATACAGATACAGATACAGATACAGATAAGATAAGATAAAGATAAAGATAAAGTTGAGATAAAGATACAGATACAGATACAGATACAGATACAGATACAGATACAGATACAGATACAGATACAGATAAAGATAAAGATACAGATACAGATACAGATACAGATACAGATAAAGATAAAGATAAAGATAAAGATAAAGATAAAGATAAAGATAAAGATAAAGATAAAGATAAAGATAAAGATAAAGATAAAGATAAAGATAAAGATAAAGATAAAGATAAAGATAAAGATAAAGATAAAGATAAAGATAAAGATAAAGATAAAGATAAAGATAAAGATAAAGATAAAGATAAAGATAAAGATAAAGATAAAGATAAAGATTACAGATACAGATACAGATACAGATACAGATACAGATACATATAAAGAAACAGATACAGATACAGATACAGATACAGATACAGATAAAGATAAAGATAAAGATAAAGATACAGATACATATACAGATACAGATACAGATACAGATACAGGTACAGATACAGATACAGATACAGATACAGATAAAGATACAGATACAGATACAGATACAGATACAGATACAGATACAGATAAGATAAGATAAAGATAAAGATAAGGATAAAGATAAAGATAAAGATAAAGATAAAGATAAAGATATAGATACAGATAAAGATACAGATACAGATACAGATACAGATACAGATACAGATACAGATACAGATACAGATACAGATACAGATACAGATACAGATACAGATACAGATACAGATAAAGATAAAGATAAAGATAAAAATACAGATACAGATACAGATACAGATACATATACAGATACAGATACAGATACAGATACAGGTACAGATACAGATACAGATACAGATACAGATAAAGATACAGATACAGATACAGATACAGATAAAGATAAAGATAAAGATACAGATACAGATACAGATAGAGATAAGATAAGATAAAGATAAAGATAAAGATAAAGATAAAGATAAAGATAAAGATAAAGATAAAGATAAAGATAAAGATAAAGATAACGATAAAGATAAAGAGAAAGATAAAGATAAAGATAAAAATAAAGATACAGATACTGATACAGATACAGATACAGATACAGATAAAGATAAAGATAAAGATAAAGATAAAGATAAAGATAAAGATAAAGATAAAGATAAAGATAAAGATAAAGATACAGATACAGATACAGATAAAGATAAAGATAAAGATAAAGATAAAGATAAAGATAAAGATACAGATACAGATACAGATAAG
Source organism: Anastrepha ludens (assembly GCF_028408465.1). Lineage (NCBI taxonomy): Eukaryota > Metazoa > Arthropoda > Insecta > Diptera > Tephritidae > Anastrepha > Anastrepha ludens. Next base: position 67,477 of record NW_026530032.1, read on the forward strand.
ATAAGATAAAGATAAAGATAAAGTTAAGATAAAGATACAGATACATATACAGATACAGATACAGATACAGATACAGATACAGATACAGATACAGATACAGATAAGATAAGATAAAGATAAAGATAAAGTTAAGATAAAGATACAGATACAGATACAGATACAGATAAAGATAAAGATAAAGATAAAGATAAAGATACAGATACAGATACAGATACAGATACAGATAAAGATACAGATACAGATACAGATAAAGATAAAGATACAGATACAGATACAGATACAGATACAGATACAGGTACAGATACAGATACAGATACAGATACAGATACAGATACAGATACAGATACAGATACAGATACAGATACAGATACAGATACAGATAAAGATACAGATACAGATAAAGATACAGATACAGATACAGATACAGATAAAGATAAAGATAAAGATAAAGATAAAGATACAAATACAGATACAGATACAGATACAGATACAGATACAGATACAGATACAGATACAGATACAGATACAGATACAGGTAAAGAAACAGATACAGATACAGATACAGATACAGATACAGATACGGATAAAGATAAAGATAAAGATACAGATACAGATACAGATACAGATACAGATACAGATACGGATACAGATACAGATACAGATACAGATACAGATACAGATACAGATACAGATACAGATACAGATACAGATACAGATACAGATACAGATACAGATACAGATACAGATAAAGATAAAGATACAGATACAGATACAGATACAGATAAAGATAAAGATAAAGATACAGATACAGATACAGATACAGATAAAGATACAGATACAGATACAGATACAGATACAGATAAAGATAAAGATAAAGATAAAGATAAAGATAAAGATAAAGATAAAGATAAAGACAAAGATAAAGATAAAGATAAAGATAAAGATAAAGATAAAGATAAAGATAAAGATAAAGATAAAGATAAAGATGAAGATAAAGATACAGATACAGATACAGATACAAATACAGATACAGATACAGATACAGATACAGATACAGATACAGATAAGATAAGATAAAGATAAAGATAAAGTTAAGATAAAGATACAGATACAGATACAGATACAGATAAAGATAAAGATAAAGATAAAGATAAAGATAAAGATACAGATACAGATACAGATACAGATAAAGATACAGATACAGATACAGATAAAGATAAAGATAAAGATAAAGATACAGATACAGATACAGACACAGATACAGATACAGATACAGATACAGATACAGATACAGATACAGATACAGATACAGATACAGATAAAGATACAGATACAGATACAGATACAGATAAAGATAAAGATAAAGATACAGATACAGATACAGACACAGATACAGATAAAGATACAGATACAGATACAGATAAAGATAAAGATACAGATACAGATACAGACACAGATGCAGATACAGATACAGACACAGGTAAAGAAACAGATACAGATACAGATACAGATACAGATACGGATAAAGATAAAGATAAAGATACAGATACAGATACAGATACAGATACAGATACAGATACAGATACAGATACGGATACAGATACAGATACAGATAAAGATAAAGATAAAGATAAAGATAAAAATACAGATACAGATACAGATACAGATACATATACAGATACAGATACAGATACAGATACAGGTACAGATACAGATACAGATACAGATACAGATAAAGATACAGATACAGATACAGATACAGATAAAGATAAAGATAAAGATACAGATACAGATACAGATAGAGATAAGATAAGATAAAGATAAAGATAAAGATAAAGATAAAGATAAAGATAAAGATAAAGATAAAGATAAAGATAAAGATAAAGATAAAGATAAAGGTAAAGATAAAGATAAAGATAAAGAGAAAGATAAAGATAAAGATAAAAATAAAGATACAGATACTGATACAGATACAGATACAGATACAGATAAAGATAAAGATAAAGATAAAGATAAAGATAAAGATAAAGATAAAGATAAAGATAAAGATAAAGATAAAGATAAAGATACAGATACAGATACAGATACAGATACAGATACAGATACAGATACAGATACAGATACAGATACAGATAAAGATAAAGATAAAGATAAAGATAAAGATAAAGATAAAGATAAAGATAAAGATAAAGATAAAGATAAAGATAAAGATAAAGATAAAGATAAAGATAAAGATAAAGATACAGATACAGATAAAGATAGAGATAGAGATAAAGATACAGATACAGATACAGACAGATAAAGATAAAGATAAAGATAAAGATAAAGATAAAGATAAAGATAAAGATAAAGATACAGATACAGATACAGATACAGATACAGATAAAGGTACAGATACAGATACAGATACAGATACAGATAAAGATACAGATACAGATACAGATAAAGATAAAGATAAAGATAAAGATACAGATACAGATACAGATACAGATACAGATACAGATACAGATACAGATATAGGTACAGATACAGATACAGATACAGATACAGATACAGATACAGATAAAGATACAGATACAGATAAAGATACAGATACAGATAAAGATACAGATACAGATACAGATACAGACACAGATACAAATACAGATACAGATACAGATACAGATACAGATACAGATACAGATACAGATACGGATACAGATACAGATACAGATACAGATACAGATAAAGATACAGATACAGATAAAGATACAGATACAGATAAAGATACAGATACAGATACAGGTAAAGATAAAGATAAAGATAAAGATAAAGATACAGATACAGATACAGATACAGATACAGATACAGTTACAGATACAGATACAGATACAGATACAGATACAGATACAGATAAAGATAAAGATACAGATACAGATACAGATACAGATAAAGATAAAGATAAAGATAAAGATAAAGATAAAGATAAAGATAAAGATAAAGATAAAGATAAAGATAAAGATAAAGATAAAGATAAAGATAAAGATAAAGATAAAGATTACAGATACAGATACAGATACAGATACAGATACAGATACAGATACAGATACAGATACAGATACAGATACAGATACAGATAAAGATACAGATACAGATACAGATACAGATAAAGATAAAGATAAAGATAAAGATACAAATACAGATACAGATACAGATACAGATACAGATACAGATACAGATACAGATACAGATACAGGTAAAGAAACAGATACAGATACAGATACAGATACAGATACGGATAAAGATAAAGATAAAGATACAGGTACAGATACAGATACAGATACAGATACAGATACGGATACAGATACAGATACAGATACAGATACAGATACAGATACAGATACAGATACAGATACAGATACAGATAAAGATACAGATACAGATACAGATACAGATACAGATACAGATACAGATACAGATACAGATACAGATACAGATACAGATACAGATACAGATAAAGATAAAGATACAGATACAGATACAGATACAGATAAAGATACAGATACAGATACAGGTACAGATACAGATACAGATACAGATACAGATACAGATAAAGATAAAGATAAAGATACAGATACAGATACAGATACAGATACAGATAAGATAAGATAAAGATAAAGATAAAGTTGAGATAAAGATACAGATACAGATACAGATACAGATACAGATACAGATACAGATACAGATAAAGATAAAGATAAAGATAAAGATAAAGATAAAGATAAAGATAAAGATAAAGATAAAGATAAAGATAAAGATAAAGATAAAGATAAAGATAAAGATAAAGATAAAGATAAAGATAAAGATAAAGATAAAGATAAAGATAAAGATAAAGATAAAGATAAAGATAAAGATAAAGATAAAGATAAAGATAAAGATAAAGATAAAGATAAAGATAAAGATAAAGATAAAGCTAAAGATAAAGATAGAGATAAAGATAAAGATAAAGATAAAGATAAAGATAAAGATAAAGATAAAGATAAAGATAAAGATAAAGATAAAGATAAAGATAAAGATAAAGATAAAGATAAAGATAAAGATAAAGATAAAGATAAAGATAAAGATAAAGATAAAGATAAAGATAAAGATAAAGATAAAGATAAAGATAAAGATAAAGATAAAGATAAAGAGAAAGATAAAGATAACGATAAAGATAAAGATAAAGATAAAGATAAAGATAAAGATAAAGATAAAGATAAAGATAAAGATAAAGATAAAGATAAAGATAAAGATAAAGATAAAGATAAAGATAAAGATAAAGATAAAGATAAAGATAAAGATAAAGATAAAGATAAAGATAAAGATAAAGATAAAGATAAAGATACAGATAAAGATAAAGATAAAGATAAAGATAAAGATAAAGATAAAGATAAAGATAAAGATAAAGATAAAGATAAAGATAAAGATAAAGATAAAGATAAAGATAAAGATAAAGATAAAGATAAAGATAAAGATAAAGATAAAGATACAGATACAGATACAGATACAGATACAGATACAGATACAGATACAGATACAGATACAAATACAGATACAGATACAGATACAGATACAGATACAGATACAGATACAGATAAGATAAGATAAAGATAAAGATAAAGTTAAGATAAAGATACAGATACATATACAGATACAGATACAGATACAGATACAGATACAGATACAGATACAGATACAGATACAGATAAGATAAGATAAAGATAAAGATAAAGATAAAGTTAAGATAAAGATACAGATACAGATACAGATACAGATGAAGATAAAGATAAAGATAAAGATAAAGATACAGATACAGATACAGATACAGATACAGATAAAGATACAGATACAGATACAGATAAAGATAAAGATACAGATACAGATACAGACACAGATACAGATACAGATACAGATACAGATACAGATACAGATACAGATACAGATACAGATACAGATACAGATACAGATACAGATACAGATACAGATACAGATAAAGATACAGATACAGATAAAGATACAGATACAGATACAGATACAGATAAAGATAAAGATAAAGATAAAGATACAAATACAGATACAGATACAGATACAGATACAGATACAGATACAGATACAGATAAGATAAGATAAAGATAAAGATAAAGTTAAGATAAAGATACAGATACATATACAGATACAGATACAGATACAGATACAGATACAGATACAGATACAGATAAGATAAGATAAAGATAAAGATAAAGATAAAGTTAAGATAAAGATACAGATACAGATACAGATACAGATGAAGATAAAGATAAAGATAAAGATAAAGATACAGATACAGATACAGATACAGATACAGATAAAGATACAGATACAGATACAGATAAAGATAAAGATAAAGATACAGATACAGATACAGACACAGATACAGATACAGATACAGATACAGATACAGATACAGATACAGATACAGATACAGATACAGATACAGATACAGATACAGATACAGATACAGATAAAGATACAGATACAGATAAAGATACAGATACAGATACAGATACAGATAAAGATAAAGATAAAGATAAAGATACAAATACAGATACAGATACAGATACAGATACAGATACAGATACAGATACAGATAAGATAAGATAAAGATAAAGATAAAGTTAAGATAAAGATACAGATACATATACAGATACAGATACAGATACAGATACAGATACAGATACAGATACAGATAAGATAAGATAAAGATAAAGATAAAGTTAAGATAAAGATACAGATACAGATACAGATACAGATAAAGATAAAGATAAAGATAAAGATAAAGATACAGATACAGATACAGATACAGATACAGATACAGATAAAGATACAGATACAGATACAGATAAAGATAAAGATACAGATACAGATACAGATACAGATACAGATACAGATACAGGTACAGATACAGATACAGATACAGATACAGATACAGATACAGATACAGATACAGATACAGATACAGATACAGATAAAGATACAGATACAGATAAAGATACAGATACAGATACAGATACAGATAAAGATAAAGATAAAGATAAAGATAAAGATAAAGATAAAGATACAAATACAGATACAGATACAGATACAGATACAGATACAGATACAGATACAGATACAGGTAAAGAAACAGATACAGATACAGATACAGATACAGATACGGATAAAGATAAAGATAAAGATACAGATACAGATACAGATACAGATACGGATACAGATACAGATACAGATACAGATACAGATACAGATACAGATACAGATACAGATACAGATACAGATACAGATACAGATGCAGATAAAGATAAAGATAAAGATACAGATACAGATACAGATACAGATACAGATAAAGATAAAGATAAAGATAAAGATAAAGATAAAGATAAAGATAAAGATAAAGATAAAGATAAAGATAAAGATAAAGATTACAGATACAGATACAGATACAGATACAGATACATATAAAGAAACAGATACAGATACAGATACAGATACAGATACAGATAAAGATAAAGATAAAGATAAAGATACAGATACATATACAGATACAGATACAGATACAGATACAGATACAGATACAGATAAAGATACAGATACAGATACAGATACAGATACAGATACAGATAAGATAAGATAAAGATAAAGATAAGGATAAAGATAAAGATAAAGATAAAGATAAAGATATAGATACAGATAAAGATACAGATACAGATACAGATACAGATACAGATACAGATACAGATACAGATACAGATACAGATACAGATAAAGATAAAGATAAAGATAAAAATACAGATACAGATACAGATACAGATACATATACAGATACAGATACAGATACAGATACAGGTACAGATACAGATACAGATACAGATACAGATAAAGATACAGATACAGATACAGATACAGATACAGATAAAGATAAAGATAAAGATACAGATACAGATACAGATAAAGATAAAGATACAGATACAGATACAGATACAGATACAGATACAGATACAGATACAGATACAGATACAGATACAGATAAAGATAAAGATAAAGATAAAGATAAAGATAAAGATAAAGATAAAGATAAAGATAAAGATAAAGATAAAGATAAAGATAAAGATAAAGATAAAGATAAAGATAAAGATAAAGATAAAGATAAAGATAAAGATAAAGATAAAGATAAAGATACAGATACAGATAAAGATAGAGATAGAGATAAAGATACAGATACAGATACAGACAGATAAAGATAAAGATAAAGATAAAGATAAAGATAAAGATAAAGATACAGATACAGATACAGATACAGATACAGATACAGATACAGATACAGATACAGATACAGATACAGATAAAGATAAAGATAAAGATAAAGATAAAGATAAAGATAAAGATAAAGATAAAGATAAAGATACAGATACAGATAAAGATAGAGATAGAGATAAAGATACAGATACAGATACAGACAGATAAAGATAAAGATAAAGATAAAGATACAGATACAGATACAGATACAGATACAGATAAAGGTACAGATACAGATACAGATACAGATACAGATAAAGATACAGATACAGATACAGATAAAGATAAAGATAAAGATAAAGATACAGATACAGATACAGATACAGATACAGATACAGATACAGATACAGATACAGGTACAGATACAGATACAGATACAGATACAGATACAGATACAGATAAAGATACAGATACAGATAAAGATACAGATACAGATACAGATACAGACACAGATACAAATACAGATACAGATACAGATACAGATACAGATACAGATACAGATACAGATACAGATACAGATACAGATACAGATACAGATAAAGATACAGATACAGATAAAGATACAGATACAGATAAAGATACAGATACAGATAAAGATACAGATACAGATACAGGTAAAGATAAAGATAAAGATAAAGATAAAGATACAGATACAGATACAGATACAGATACAGATACAGTTACAGATACAGATACAGATACAGATACAGATACAGATACAGATACAGATACAGATAAAGATAAAGATACAGATACAGATACAGATACAGATACAGATACAGATACAGATACAGATAAAGATAAAGATAAAGATAAAGATAAAGATAAAGATAAAGATAAAGATAAAGATAAAGATAAAGATAAAGATAAAGATAAAGATAAAGATAAAGATAAAGATAAAGATAAAGATAAAGATAAAGATAAAGATAAAGATAAAGATAAAGATAAAGATTACAGATACAGATACAGATACAGATACAGATACAGATACAGATACAGATACAGATACAGATACAGATACAGATACAGATACAGATACAGATAAAGATACAGATACAGATACAGATACAGATAAAGATAAAGATAAAGATAAAGATAAAGATAAAGATAAAGATACAAATACAGATACAGATACAGATACAGATACAGATACAGATACGGATAAAGATAAAGATAAAGATACAGATACAGATACAGATACAGATACAGATACAGATACAGATACGGATACAGATACAGATACAGATACAGATACAGATACAGATACAGATACAGATACAGATAAAGATACAGATACAGATACAGATACAGATACAGATACAGATACAGATACAGATACAGATACAGATAAAGATAAAGATAAAGATACAGATACAGATACAGATACAGATAAAGATACAGATACAGATACAGATACAGATACAGATACAGATACAAATACAGATACAGATAAAGATAAAGATAAAGATACAGATACAGATACAGATACAGATACAGATACAGATAAGATAAGATAAAGATAAAGATAAAGTTGAGATAAAGATACAGATACAGATACAGATACAGATACAGATACAGATACAGATAAAGATAAAGATAAAGATAAAGATACAGATACAGATACAGATACAGATAAAGATACAGATACAGATACAGATACAGATACAGATAAAGATAAAGATACAGATACAAATACAGATACAGATAAAGATACAGATACAGATACAGATACAGATACAGATACAGATACAGATACAGATAAAGATAAAGATAAAGATAAAGATACAGATACAGATACAGATACAGATACAGATACAGATAAGATAAGATAAAGATAAAGATAAAATAGAGATAAAGATACAGATACAGATACAGATACAGATACAGATACAGATACAGATAAAGATAAAGATAAAGATACAGATACAGATACAGATACAGATAAAGATACAGATACAGATACAGATACAGATACAGATAAAGATAAAGATACAGATACAGATACAGATACAGATACAGATACAGATACAGATACAGATACAGATACAGATACAGATACAGATACAGATAAAGATAAAGATAAAGATACAGATACAGATACAGATACAGATAAAGATACAGATACAGATACAGATACAGATACAGATACAGATACAGATAAAGATAAAGATACAGATACAGATACAGATACAGATACAGATAAGATAAGATAAAAATAAAGATAAAGTTGAGATAAAGATACAGATACAGATAAGATAAGATAAAGATAAAGATAAAGTTGAGATAAAGATACAGATACAGATACAGATACAGATACAGATACATATACAGATACAGATACAGATACAGATAAAGATAAAGATAAAGATACAGATACAGATACAGATACAGATAAAGATACAGATACAGATACAGATACAGATACAGATAAAGATAAAGATACAGATACAGATACAGATACAGATACAGATACAGATACAGATACAGATACAGATACAGATACAGATACAGATACAGATAAAGATAAAGATAAAGATAAAGATACAGATACAGATACAGATACAGATAAAGATACAGATACAGATACAGATACAGATACAGATAAAGATAAAGATAAAGATAAAGATACAGATACAGATACAGATACAGATAAAGATACAGATACAGATACAGATACAGATACAGATAAAGATAAAGATAAAGATAAAGATAAAGATAAAGATAAAGATAAAGATAAAGATAAAGATAAAGATAAAGATAAAGATAAAGATAAAGATAAAGATAAAGATAAAGATAAAGATAAAGATAAAGATAAAGATAAAGATAAAGATAAAGATAAAAATAAAGATAAAGATAAAGATAAAGATAAAGATAAAGATAAAGATACAGATACAGATACAGATACAGATACAGATACAGATACAGATACAGATACAGATACAGATACAGATACAGATACAGATACAGATACAAATACAAATACAGATACAGATACAGATACAGATACAGATAAGATAAGATAAGATAAAGATAAAGATAAAGTTAAGATAAAGATACAGATACAGATACAGATACAGATAAAGATAAAGATAAAGATAAAGATACAGATACAGATACAGATACAGATAAAGATACAGATACAGATACAGATAAAGATAAAGATACAGATACAGATACAGACACAGATACAGATACAGATACAGATACAGATACAGATACAGATACAGATACAGATACAGATACAGATACAGATAAAGATACAGATACAGATACAGATACAGATAAAGATAACGATAAAGATAAAGATAAAGATACAGATACAGATACAGATACAGATACAGATAAAGATACAGATACAGATACAGATAAAGATAAAGATACAGATACAGATACAGACACAGATGCAGATACAGATACAGATACAGGTAAAGAAACAGATACAGATAGAGATACAGATACAGATACGGATAAAGATAAAGATAAAGATACAGATACAGATACAGATACAGATACAGATACAGATACGGATACAGATACAGATACAGATAAAGATAAAGATAAAGATACAGATACAGATACAGATACAGATACAGATACAGATACAGATACAGATACAGATGCAGATACAGATACAGATACAGATACAGATACAGATACAGATAAAGATACAGATACAGATAAAGATACAGATACAGATACAGATACAGATACAGATAAAGATAAAGATAAAGATAAAGATAAAGATAAAGATACAGATACAGATACAGATACAGATACAGATAAAGATACAGATACAGATACAGATACATATAAAGATAAAGATACAGATACAGATACAGACACAGATGCAGATACAGATACAGATACAGGTAAAGAAACAGATACAGATACAGATACAGATACAGATACGGATAAAGATAAAGATAAAGATACAGATACAGATACAGATACAGATACAGATACAGATACGGATACAGATACAGATACAGATAAAGATAAAGATAAAGATACAGATACAGATACAGATACAGATACAGATACAGATACAGATAAGATAAGATAAAGATAAAGATAAAGTTGAGATAAAGATACAGATACAGATACAGATATAGATACAGATACAGATACAGATACAGATACAGATACAGATACAGATACAGATACAGATACAGATACAGATACAGATACAGATACAGATACAGATAAAGATAAAGATAAAGATAAAGATAAAGATAAAGATAAAGATAAAGATAAAGATAAAGATAAAGATAAAGATAAAGATAAAGATAAAGATAAAGATAAAGATAAAGATAAAGATAAAGATAAAGATAAAGATAAAGATAAAGATAAAGATAAAGATAAAGATAAAGATAAAGATAAAGATAAAGATTACAGATACAGATACAGATACAGATACAGATACAGATACATATAAAGAAACAGATACAGATACAGATACAGATACAGATACAGATAAAGATAAAGATAAAGATAAAGATACAGATACATATACAGATACAGATACAGATACAGATACAGGTACAGATACAGATACAGATACAGATACAGATAAAGATACAGATACAGATACAGATACAGATACAGATACAGATACAGATAAGATAAGATAAAGATAAAGATAAGGATAAAGATAAAGATAAAGATAAAGATAAAGATAAAGATATAGATACAGATAAAGATACAGATACAGATACAGATACAGATACAGATACAGATACAGATACAGATACAGATACAGATACAGATACAGATACAGATACAGATACAGATAAAGATAAAGATAAAGATAAAAATACAGATACAGATACAGATACAGATACATATACAGATACAGATACAGATACAGATACAGGTACAGATACAGATACAGATACAGATACAGATAAAGATACAGATACAGATACAGATACAGATAAAGATAAAGATAAAGATACAGATACAGATACAGATAGAGATAAGATAAGATAAAGATAAAGATAAAGATAAAGATAAAGATAAAGATAAAGATAAAGATAAAGATAAAGATAAAGATAAAGATAACGATAAAGATAAAGAGAAAGATAAAGATAAAGATAAAAATAAAGATACAGATACTGATACAGATACAGATACAGATACAGATAAAGATAAAGATAAAGATAAAGATAAAGATAAAGATAAAGATAAAGATAAAGATAAAGATAAAGATACAGATACAGATACAGATAAAGATAAAGATAAAGATAAAGATAAAGATAAAGATACAGATACAGATACAGATAAGATAAGATAAAGATAAAGATAAAGTTAAGATAAAGATACAGATACATATACAGATACAGATACAGATACAGATACAGATACAGATACAGATACAGATACAGATAAGATAAGATAAAGATAAAGATAAAGTTAAGATAAAGATACAGATACAGATACAGATACAGATAAAGATAAAGATAAAGATAAAGATAAAGATACAGATACAGATACAGATACAGATACAGATAAAGATACAGATACAGATACAGATAAAGATAAAGATACAGATACAGATACAGATACAGATACAGATACAGATACAGGTACAGATACAGATACAGATACAGATACAGATACAGATACAGATACAGATACAGATACAGATACAGATACAGATAAAGATAAAGATAAAGATACAGATACAGATAAAGATACAGATACAGATACAGATACAGATAAAGATAAAGATAAAGATAAAGATACAAATACAGATACAGATACAGATACAGATACAGATACAGATACAGATACAGATACAGATACAGGTAAAGAAACAGATACAGATACAGATACAGATACAGATACGGATAAAGATAAAGATAAAGATACAGATACAGATACAGATACAGATACAGATACAGATACGGATACAGATACAGATACAGATACAGATACAGATACAGATACAGATACAGATACAGATACAGATACAGATAAAGATAAAGATACAGATACAGATACAGATACAGATAAAGATAAAGATAAAGATAAAGATAAAGATAAAGATAAAGATAAAGATAAAGATAAAGATAAAGATAAAGATAAAGATAAAGATAAAGATAAAGATAAAGATTACAGATACAGATACAGATACAGATACAGATACAGATACATATAAAGAAGCAGATACAGATACAGATACAGATACAGATACAGATAAAGATAAAGATAAAGATAAAGATAAAGATACAGATACATATACAGATACAGATACAGATACAGATACAGGTACAGATACAGATACAGATACAGATACAGATAAAGATACAGATACAGATACAGATACAGATACAGATACAGATAAGATAAGATAAAGATAAAGATAAGGATAAAGATAAAGATAAAGATAAAGATAAAGATATAGATACAGATAAAGATACAGATACAGATACAGATACAGATACAGATACAGATACAGATACAGATACAGATACAGATAAAGATAAAGATAAAGATAAAGATAAAGATAAAGATAAAGATAAAGATAAAGATAAAGATAAAGATAAAGATAAAGATAAAGATAAAGATAAAGATAAAGAGAAAGATAAAGATAAAGATAAAAATAAAGATACAGATACTGATACAGATACAGATACAGATACAGATACAGATAAAGATAAAGATAAAGATAAAGATAAAGATAAAGATAAAGATAAAGATAAAGATAAAGATAAAGATAAAGATAAAGATAAAGATAAAGATAAAGATAAAGATAAAGATAAAGATAAAGATAAAGATACAGATACAGATACAGATACAGATACAGATACAGATACAGATACAGATACAGATACAGATACAGATACAGATACAGATACAGATACAGATACAGATACAGATACAAATACAGATACAGATACAGATACAGATAAGATAAGATAAAGATAAAGATAAAGTTAAGATAAAGATACAGATACAGATACAGATACAGGTAAAGATAAAGATAAAGATAAAGATAAAGATACAGATACAGATACAGATACAGATAAAGATACAGATACAGATACAGATAAAGATAAAGATACAGATACAGATACAGACACAGATACAGATACAGATACAGATACAGATACAGATACAGATACAGATACAGATACAGATACAGATAAAGATACAGATACAGATACAGATACAGATAAAGATAAAGATAAAGATAAAGATAAAGATACAGATACAGATACAGATACAGATACAGATACAGATAAAGATACAGATACAGATACAGATAAAGATAAAGATACAGATACAGATACAGACACAGATGCAGATACAGATACAGACACAGGTAAAGAAACAGATACAGATACAGATACAGATACAGATACGGATAAAGATAAAGATAAAGATACAGATACAGATACAGATACAGATACAGATACAGATACAGATACGGATACAGATACAGATACAGATAAAGATAAAGATAAAGATAAAGATAAAGATAAAAATACAGATACAGATACAGATACAGATACATATACAGATACAGATACAGATACAGATACAGGTACAGATACAGATACAGATACAGATACAGATAAAGATACAGATACAGATACAGATACAGATAAAGATAAAGATAAAGATACAGATACAGATACAGATAGAGATAAGATAAGATAAAGATAAAGATAAAGATAAAGATAAAGATAAAGATAAAGATAAAGATAAAGATAAAGATAAAGATAAAGATACAGATACAGATACAGATACAGATACAGATACAGATACAGATACAGATACAGATACAGATACAGATACAGATACAGATACAGATACAGATACAGATACAGATACAGATACAGATACAGATACAGATACAGATACAGATACAGATACAGATACAGATACAGATACAGATACAGATACAGATACAGATACAGATAAAGATAAAGATAAAGATACAGATACAGATACAGATACAGATAAAGATACAGATACAGATACAGATACAGATACAGATAAAGATAAAGATAAAGATAAAGATAAAGATAAAGATAAAGATAAAGATAAAGATAAAGATAAAGATAAAGATAAAGATAAAGATAAAGATAAAGATAAAGATAAAGATAAAGATAAAGATAAAGATAAAGATAAAGATAAAGATAAAGATACAGATACAGATACAGATACAGATACAGATACAGATACAGATACAGATACAGATACAGATACAGATACAGATACAGATACAGATACAGATACAGATACAGATACAGATACAGATACAAATACAGATACAGATACAGATACAGATACAGATAAGATAAGATAAAGATAAAGATAAAGTTAAGATAAAGATACAGATACAGATACAGATACAGATACAGATACAGATACAGATACAGATACAGATACAGATACAGATACAGATACAGATACAGATACAAATACAAATACAAATACAGATACAGATACAGATACAGATACAGATACAGATACAGATACAGATACAGATACAGATACAGATACAGATACAGATACAGATACAGATACAGATACAGATAAGATAAGATAAGATAAAGATAAAGATAAAGTTAAGATAAAGATACAGATACAGATACAGATACAGATAAAGATAAAGATAAAGATAAAGATAAAGATAAAGATACAGATACAGATACAGATACAGATAAAGATACAGATACAGATACAGATAAAGATAAAGATACAGATACAGATACAGACACAGATACAGATACAGATACAGATACAGATACAGATACAGATACAGATACAGATACAGATACAGATACAGATACAGATACAGATAAAGATACAGATACAGATACAGATACAGATAAAGATAAAGATAAAGATAAAGATAAAGATACAGATACAGATACAGATACAGATACAGATACAGATAAAGATACAGATACAGATACAGATAAAGATAAAGATACAGATACAGATACAGACACAGATGCAGATACAGATACAGATACAGGTAAAGAAGCAGATACAGATACAGATACAGATACAGATACGGATAAAGATAAAGATAAAGATAAAGATACAGATACAGATACAGATACAGATACAGATACGGATACAGATACAGATACAGATAAAGATAAAGATAAAGATACAGATACAGATACAGATACAGATACAGATACAGATACAGATACAGATACAGATACAGATACAGATACAGATACAGATACAGATACAGATACAGATAAAGATACAGATACAGATAAAGATACAGATACAGATACAGATACAGATAAAAATAAAGATAAAGATAAAGATAAAGATAAAGATAAAGATACAGATACAGATACAGATACAGATACAGATACAGATAAAGATACAGATACAGATACATATAAAGATAAAGATACAGATACAGATACAGACACAGATGCAGATACAGATACAGATACAGGTAAAGAAACAGATACAGATACAGATACAGATACAGATACGGATAAAGATAAAGATAAAGATACAGATACAGATACAGATACAGATACAGATACAGATACGGATACAGATACAGATACAGATAAAGATAAAGATAAAGATACAGATACAGATACAGATACAGATACAGATACAGATAAGATAAGATAAAGATAAAGATAAAGTTGAGATAAAGATACAGATACAGATACAGATACAGATACAGATACAGATACAGATACAGATACAGATACAGATACAGATACAGATACAGATAAAGATAAAGATACAGATACAGATACAGATACAGATACAGATAAAGATAAAGATAAAGATAAAGATAAAGATAAAGATAAAGATAAAGATAAAGATAAAGATAAAGATAAAGATAAAGATAAAGATAAAGATAAAGATAAAGATAAAGATAAAGATAAAGATAAAGATAAAGATAAAGATAAAGATAAAGATAAAGATAAAGATAAAGATAAAGATAAAGATAAAGATAAAGATAAAGATAAAGATAAAGATAAAGATAAAGATTACAGATACAGATACAGATACAGATACAGATACAGATACATATAAAGAAACAGATACAGATACAGATACAGATACAGATACAGATAAAGATAAAGATAAAGATAAAGATACAGATACATATACAGATACAGATACAGATACAGATACAGGTACAGATACAGATACAGATACAGATACAGATAAAGATACAGATACAGATACAGATACAGATACAGATACAGATACAGATAAGATAAGATAAAGATAAAGATAAGGATAAAGATAAAGATAAAGATAAAGATAAAGATATAGATACAGATAAAGATACAGATACAGATACAGATACAGATACAGATACAGATACAGATACAGATACAGATACAGATACAGATACAGATACAGATACAGATACAGATAAAGATAAAGATAAAGATAAAAATACAGATACAGATACAGATACAGATACATATACAGATACAGATACAGATACAGACACAGGTACAGATACAGATACAGATACAGATACAGATAAAGATACAGATACAGATACAGATACAGATAAAGATAAAGATAAAGATAAAGATACAGATACAGATACAGATAGAGATAAGATAAGATAAAGATAAAGATAAAGATAAAGATAAAGATAAAGATAAAGATAAAGATAAAGATAAAGATAAAGATAAAGATAAAGATAAAGATAAAGATAACGATAAAGATAAAGAGAAAGATAAAGATAAAGATAAAAATAAAGATACAGATACTGATACAGATACAGATACAGATACAGATAAAGATAAAGATAAAGATAAAGATAAAGATAAAGATAAAGATAAAGATAAAGATAAAGATAAAGATAAAGATAAAGATAAAGATAAAGATAAAGATACAGATACAGATACAGATAAAGATAAAGATAAAGATAAAGATAAAGATAAAGATAAAGATACAGATACAGATACAGATAAGATAAGATAAAGATAAAGATAAAGATAAAGTTAAGATAAAGATACAGATACATATACAGATACAGATACAGATACAGATACAGATACAGATACAGATACAGATAAGATAAGATAAAGATAAAGATAAAGTTAAGATAAAGATACAGATACAGATACAGATACAGATAAAGATAAAGATAAAGATAAAGATAAAGATACAGATACAGATACAGATACAGATACAGATAAAGATACAGATACAGATACAGATAAAGATAAAGATACAGATACAGATACAGATACAGATACAGATACAGATACAGGTACAGATACAGATACAGATACAGATACAGATACAGATACAGATACAGATACAGATACAGATACAGATACAGATACAGATACAGATAAAGATACAGATACAGATAAAGATACAGATACAGATACAGATACAGATAAAGATAAAGATAAAGATAAAGATACAAATACAGATACAGATACAGATACAGATACAGATACAGATACAGATACAGATACAGATACAGATACAGGTAAAGAAACAGATACAGATACAGATACAGATACAGATACGGATAAAGATAAAGATAAAGATACAGATACAGATACAGATACAGATACAGATACAGATACGGATACAGATACAGATACAGATACAGATACAGATACAGATACAGATACAGATACAGATACAGATACAGATACAGATACAGATACAGATACAGATAAAGATAAAGATACAGATACAGATACAGATACAGATAAAGATAAAGATAAAGATAAAGATAAAGATAAAGATAAAGATAAAGATAAAGATAAAGATAAAGATAAAGATAAAGATAAAGATAAAGATAAAGATAAAGATAAAGATAAAGATAAAGATAAAGATTACAGATACAGATACAGATACAGATACAGATACAGATACAGATACATATAAAGAAACAGATACAGATACAGATACAGATACAGATACAGATAAAGATAAAGATAAAGATAAAGATAAAGATAAAGATAAAGATACAGATACATATACAGATACAGATACAGATACAGATACAGGTACAGATACAGATACAGATACAGATACAGATAAAGATACAGATACAGATACAGATACAGATACAGATACAGATAAGATAAGATAAAGATAAAGATAAAGATAAGGATAAAGATAAAGATAAAGATAAAGATAAAGATATAGATACAGATAAAGATACAGGTACAGATACAGATACAGATACAGATACAGATACAGATACAGATACAGATAAAGATAAAGATAAAGATAAAAATACAGATACAGATACAGATACAGATACATATACAGATACAGATACAGATACAGATACAGGTACAGATACAGATACAGATACAGATACAGATAAAGATACAGATACAGATACAGATACAGATAAAGATAAAGATAAAGATAAAGATACAGATACAGATACAGATAGAGATAAGATAAGATAAAGATAAAGATAAAGATACAGATACAGATACAGATACAGATACAGATACAGATACGGATACAGATACAGATACAGATACAGATACAGATACAGATACAGATACAGATACAGATACAGATACAGATACAGATAAGATAAGATAAAGATAAAGATAAAGATAAAGATAAAGATAAAGATAAAGATAAAGATAAAGATAAAGGTAAAGATAAAGATAAAGATAAAGATAAAGATAAAGAGAAAGATAAAGATAAAGATAAAAATAAAGATACAGATACTGATACAGATACAGATACAGATACAGATACAGATAAAGATAAAGATAAAGATAAAGATAAAGATAAAGATAAAGATAAAGATAAAGATAAAGATAAAGATAAAGATAAAGATAAAGATAAAGATAAAGATAAAGATAAAGATAAAGATAAAGATAAAGATAAAGATACAGATACAGATACAGATACAGATACAGATACAGATACAGATACAGATACAGATACAGATACAGATACAGATACAGATACAGATACAGATACAGATACAGATACAGATACAGATACAGATACAGATACAGATACAAATACAGATACAGATACTGATACAGATACAGATAAGATAAGATAAAGATAAAGATAAAGTTAAGATAAAGATACAGATACAGATACAGATACAGATAAAGATAAAGATAAAGATAAAGATAAAGATACAGATACAGATACAGATACAGATAAAGATACAGATACAGATACAGATAAAGATAAAGATACAGATACAGATACAGACACAGATACAGATACAGATACAGATACAGATACAGATACAGATACAGATACAGATAAAGATACAGATACAGATACAGATACAGATAAAGATAAAGATAAAGATAAAGATAAAGATAAAGATAAAGATACAGATACAGATACAGATACAGATACAGATAAAGATACAGATACAGATACAGATAAAGATAAAGATACAGATACAGATACAGACACAGATGCAGATACAGATACAGACACAGGTAAAGAAACAGATACAGATACAGATACAGATACAGATACAGATACAGATACGGATAAAGATAAAGATAAAGATACAGATACAGATACAGATACAGATACAGATACGGATACAGATACAGATACAGATAAAGATAAAGATAAAGATAAAGATAAAAATACAGATACAGATACAGATACAGATACATATACAGATACAGATACAGATACAGATACAGGTACAGATACAGATACAGATACAGATACAGATAAAGATACAGATACAGATACAGATACAGATAAAGATAAAGATAAAGATACAGATACAGATACAGATAGAGATAAGATAAGATAAAGATAAAGATAAAGATAAAGATAAAGATAAAGATAAAGATAAAGATAAAGATAAAGATAAAGATAAAGATAAAGATAAAGATAAAGATAAAGATAAAGATAAAGATAAAGATAAAGGTAAAGATAAAGATAAAGATAAAGAGAAAGATAAAGATAAAGATAAAAATAAAGATACAGATACTGATACAGATACAGATACAGATACAGATAAAGATAAAGATAAAGATAAAGATAAAGATAAAGATACAGATACAGATACAGATACAGATACAGATACAGATACAGATAAAGATAAAGATAAAGATAAAGATAAAGATAAAGATAAAGATAAAGATAAAGATAAAGATAAAGATAAAGATAAAGATAAAGATAAAGATAAAGATAAAGATAAAGATAAAGATACAGATACAGATAAAGATAGAGATAGAGATAAAGATACAGATACAGATACAGACAGATAAAGATAAAGATAAAGATAAAGATAAATATAAAGATACAGATACAGATACAGATACAGATACAGATAAAGGTACAGATACAGATACAGATACAGATACAGATAAAGATACAGATACAGATACAGATAAAGATAAAGATAAAGATACAGATACAGATACAGATACAGATACAGATACAGATACAGATACAGATACAGGTACAGATACAGATACAGATACAGATACAGATACAGATACAGATAAAGATACAGATACAGATAAAGATACAGATACAGATAAAGATACAGATACAGATACAGATACAGACACAGATACAAATACAGATACAGATACAGATACAGATACAGATACAGATACAGATACGGATACAGATACAGATACAGATACAGATACAGATAAAGATACAGATACAGATAAAGATACAGATACAGATAAAGATACAGATACAGATACAGGTAAAGATAAAGATAAAGATAAAGATAAAGATACAGATACAGATACAGATACAGATACAGATACAGTTACAGATACAGATACAGATACAGATACAGATACAGATACAGATAAAGATAAAGATACAGATACAGATACAGATACAGATACAGATACAGATACAGATACAGATAAAGATAAAGATAAAGATAAAGATAAAGATAAAGATAAAGATAAAGATAAAGATAAAGATAAAGATAAAGATAAAGATAAAGATAAAGATAAAGATAAAGATAAAGATAAAGATAAAGATACAGATACAGATACAGATACAGATAAAGATAAAGATAAAGATAAAGATAAAGATACAAATACAGATACAGATACAGATACAGATACAGATACAGGTAAAGAAACAGATACAGATACAGATACAGATACAGATACGGATAAAGATAAAGATACAGGTACAGATACAGATACAGATACAGATACAGATACGGATACAGATACAGATACAGATACAGATACAGATACAGATACAGATACAGATAAAGATACAGATACAGATACAGATACAGATACAGATACAGATACAGATACAGATACAGATACAGATACAGATACAGATAAAGATAAAGATAAAGATACAGATACAGATACAGATACAGATAAAGATACAGATACAGATACAGATACAGATACAGATACAGATACAGATACAGATACAGATACAGATACAGATACAGATACAGATACAGATACAGATACAGATACAGATACAGATACAGATACAGATAAGATAAAGATAAAGATAAAGTTGAGATAAAGATACAGATACAGATACAGATACAGATACAGATACAGATACAGATAAAGATAAAGATAAAGATAAAGATAAAGATAAAGATAAAGATAAAGATAAAGATAAAGATAAAGATAAAGATAAAGATAAAGATAAAGATAAAGATAAAGATAAAGATAAAGATAAAGATAAAGATAAAGATAAAGATAAAGATAAAGATAAAGATAAAGATAAAGATAAAGATAAAGATAAAGATAAAGATAAAGATAAAGATAAAGATAAAGATAAAGATAAAGATAAAGATAAAGATAAAGCTAAAGATAAAGATAGAGATAAAGATAAAGATAAAGATAAAGATAAAGATAAAGATAAAGATAAAGATAAAGATAAAGATAAAGATAAAGATAAAGATAAAGATAAAGATAAAGATAAAGATAAAGATAAAGATAAAGATAAAGATAAAGATAAAGATAACGATAAAGATAAAGATAAAGATAAAGATAAAGATAAAGATAAAGATAAAGATAAAGATAAAGATAAAGATAAAGATAAAGATAAAGATAAAGATAAAGATACAGATAAAGATAAAGATAAAGATAAAGATAAAGATAAAGATAAAGATAAAGATAAAGATAAAGATAAAGATAAAGATAAAGATAAAGATAAAGATAAAGATAACGATAAAGATAAAGATAAAGATAAAGATAAAGATAAAGATAAAGATAAAGATAAAGATAAAGATAAAGATAAAGATAAAGATAAAGATACAGATAAAGATAAAGATAAAGATAAAGATAAAGATAAAGATAAAGATAAAGATAAAGATAAAGATAAAGATAAAGATAAAGATAAAGATAAAGATAAAGATAAAGATAAAGATAAAGATAAAGATAAAGATAAAGATAAAGATAAAGATAAAGATAAAGATAAAGATAAAGATAAAGATACAGATACAGATACAGATACAGATACAGATAAAGATACAGATACAGATACAGATAAAGATAAAGATACAGATACAGATACAGATACAGATACAGATACAGATACAGGTACAGATACAGATACAGATACAGATACAGATACAGATACAGATACAGATACAGATACAGATACAGATACAGATACAGATAAAGATACAGATACAGATAAAGATACAGATACAGATACAGATACAGATAAAGATAAAGATAAAGATAAAGATACAAATACAGATACAGATACAGATACAGATACAGATACAGATACAGATACAGATACAGATACAGATACAGGTAAAGAAACAGATACAGATACAGATACAGATACAGACACGGATAAAGATAAAGATAAAGATACAGATACAGATACAGATACAGATACAGATACAGATACGGATACAGATACAGATACAGATACAGATACAGATACAGATACAGATACAGATACAGATACAGATACAGATACAGATACAGATACAGATACAGATAAAGATAAAGATACAGATACAGATACAGATACAGATAAAGATAAAGATAAAGATAAAGATAAAGATAAAGATAAAGATAAAGATAAAGATAAAGATAAAGATAAAGATAAAGATAAAGATAAAGATAAAGATAAAGATAAAGATAAAGATAAAGATAAAGATAAAGATAAAGATTACAGATACAGATACAGATACAGATACAGATACAGATACATATAAAGAAACAGATACAGATACAGATACAGATACAGATACAGATAAAGATAAAGATAAAGATAAAGATACAGATACATATACAGATACAGATACAGATACAGATACAGGTACAGATACAGATACAGATACAGATACAGATAAAGATACAGATACAGATACAGATACAGATACAGATACAGATACAGATAAGATAAGATAAAGATAAAGATAAAGATAAGGATAAAGATAAAGATAAAGATAAAGATAAAGATAAAGATATAGATACAGATAAAGATACAGATACAGATACAGATACAGATACAGATACAGATACAGATACAGATACAGATAAAGATAAAGATAAAGATAAAAATACAGATACAGATACAGATACAGATACATATACAGATACAGATACAGATACAGATACAGGTACAGATACAGATACAGATACAGATACAGATAAAGATACAGATACAGATACAGATACAGATAAAGATAAAGATAAAGATAAAGATACAGATACAGATACAGATAGAGATAAGATAAGATAAAGATAAAGATAAAGATACAGATACAGATACAGATACAGATACAGATACAGATACGGATACAGATACAGATACAGATACAGATACAGATACAGATACAGATACAGATACAGATACAGATACAGATAAGATAAGATAAAGATAAAGATAAAGATAAAGATAAAGATAAAGATAAAGATAAAGATAAAGATAAAGATAAAGATAAAGATAAAGATAAAGATAAAGATAAAGATAAAGAGAAAGATAAAGATAAAGATAAAAATAAAGATACAGATACTGATACAGATACAGATACAGATACAGATACAGATAAAGATAAAGATAAAGATAAAGATAAAGATAAAGATAAAGATAAAGATAAAGATAAAGATAAAGATAAAGATAAAGATAAAGATAAAGATAAAGATAAAGATAAAGATAAAGATAAAGATAAAGATAAAGATACAGATACAGATACAGATACAGATACAGATACAGATACAGATACAGATACAGATACAGATACAGATACAGATACAGATACAGATACAGATACTGATACAGATACAGATAAGATAAGATAAAGATAAAGATAAAGTTAAGATAAAGATACAGATACAGATACAGATACAGATAAAGATAAAGATAAAGATAAAGATAAAGATACAGATACAGATACAGATACAGATAAAGATACAGATACAGATACAGATAAAGATAAAGATACAGATACAGATACAGACACAGATACAGATACAGATACAGATACAGATACAGATACAGATACAGATACAGATAAAGATACAGATACAGATACAGATACAGATAAAGATAAAGATAAAGATAAAGATAAAGATAAAGATAAAGATACAGATACAGATACAGATACAGATACAGATAAAGATACAGATACAGATACAGATAAAGATAAAGATACAGATACAGATACAGACACAGATGCAGATACAGATACAGACACAGGTAAAGAAACAGATACAGATACAGATACAGATACAGATACAGATACGGATAAAGATAAAGATAAAGATACAGATACAGATACAGATACAGATACAGATACGGATACAGATACAGATACAGATAAAGATAAAGATAAAGATAAAGATAAAAATACAGATACAGATACAGATACAGATACATATACAGATACAGATACAGATACAGATACAGGTACAGATACAGATACAGATACAGATACAGATAAAGATACAGATACAGATACAGATACAGATAAAGATAAAGATAAAGATAAAGATACAGATACAGATACAGATAGAGATAAGATAAGATAAAGATAAAGATAAAGATAAAGATAAAGATAAAGATAAAGATAAAGATAAAGATAAAGATAAAGATAAAGATAAAGATAAAGGTAAAGATAAAGATAAAGATAAAGAGAAAGATAAAGATAAAGATAAAAATAAAGATACAGATACTGATACAGATACAGATACAGATACAGATAAAGATAAAGATAAAGATAAAGATAAAGATAAAGATACAGATACAGATACAGATACAGATACGGATACAGATAAAGATAAAGATAAAGATAAAGATAAAGATAAAGATAAAGATAAAGATAAAGATAAAGATAAAGATAAAGATAAAGATACAGATACAGATAAAGATAGAGATAGAGATAAAGATACAGATACAGATACAGACAGATAAAGATAAAGATAAAGATAAAGATAAATATAAAGATACAGATACAGATACAGATACAGATACAGATAAAGGTACAGATACAGATACAGATACAGATACAGATAAAGATACAGATACAGATACAGATAAAGATAAAGATAAAGATACAGATACAGATACAGATACAGATACAGATACAGATACAGATACAGATACAGGTACAGATACAGATACAGATACAGATACAGATACAGATACAGATAAAGATACAGATACAGATAAAGATACAGATACAGATAAAGATACAGATACAGATACAGATACAGACACAGATACAAATACAGATACAGATACAGATACAGATACAGATACAGATACAGATACAGATACGGATACAGATACAGATACAGATACAGATACAGATAAAGATACAGATACAGATAAAGATACAGATACAGATAAAGATACAGATACAGATACAGGTAAAGATAAAGATAAAGATAAAGATAAAGATACAGATACAGATACAGATACAGATACAGATACAGTTACAGATACAGATACAGATACAGATACAGATACAGATACAGATACAGATAAAGATAAAGATACAGATACAGATACAGATACAGATACAGATACAGATACAGATACAGATAAAGATAAAGATAAAGATAAAGATAAAGATAAAGATAAAGATAAAGATAAAGATAAAGATAAAGATAAAGATAAAGATAAAGATAAAGATAAAGATAAAGATACAGATACAGATACAGATACAGATAAAGATAAAGATAAAGATAAAGATAAAGATACAAATACAGATACAGATACAGATACAGATACAGATACAGATACAGATACAGGTAAAGAAACAGATACAGATACAGATACAGATACAGATACGGATAAAGATAAAGATACAGGTACAGATACAGATACAGATACAGATACAGATACGGATACAGATACAGATACAGATACAGATACAGATACAGATACAGATACAGATAAAGATACAGATACAGATACAGATACAGATACAGATACAGATACAGATACAGATACAGATACAGATACAGATAAAGATAAAGATAAAGATACAGATACAGATACAGATACAGATAAAGATACAGATACAGATACAGATACAGATACAGATACAGATACAGATACAGATACAGATACAGATACAGATACAGATACAGATACAGATACAGATACAGATACAGATACAGATACAGATACAGATACAGATAAGATAAGATAAAGATAAAGATAAAGTTGAGATAAAGATACAGATACAGATACAGATACAGATACAGATACAGATACAGATAAAGATAAAGATAAAGATAAAGATAAAGATAAAGATAAAGATAAAGATAAAGATAAAGATAAAGATAAAGATAAAGATAAAGATAAAGATAAAGATAAAGATAAAGATAAAGATAAAGATAAAGATAAAGATAAAGATAAAGATAAAGATAAAGATAAAGATAAAGATAAAGATAAAGATAAAGATAAAGATAAAGATAACGATAAAGATAAAGATAAAGATAAAGATAAAGATAAAGATAAAGATAAAGATAAAGATAAAGATAAAGATAAAGATAAAGATAAAGATACAGATAAAGATAAAGATAAAGATAAAGATAAAGATAAAGATAAAGATAAAGATAAAGATAAAGATAAAGATAAAGATAAAGATAAAGATAAAGATAAAGATAAAGATAAAGATAAAGATAAAGATAAAGATAAAGATACAGATACAGATACAGATACAGATACAGATACAGATACAGATACAGATACAGATACAGATACAGATACAGATACAGATAAGATAAGATAAAGATAAAGATAAAGTTAAGATAAAGATACAGATACATATACAGATACAGATACAGATACAGATACAGATACAGATACAGATACAGATAAGATAAGATAAAGATAAAGATAAAGATAAAGTTAAGATAAAGATACAGATACAGATACAGATACAGATGAAGATAAAGATAAAGATAAAGATAAAGATACAGATACAGATACAGATACAGATACAGATAAAGATACAGATACAGATACAGATAAAGATAAAGATACAGATACAGATACAGACACAGATACAGATACAGATACAGATACAGATACAGATACAGATACAGATACAGATACAGATACAGATACAGATACAGATACAGATACAGATACAGATAAAGATACAGATACAGATAAAGATACAGATACAGATACAGATACAGATAAAGATAAAGATAAAGATAAAGATACAAATACAGATACAGATACAGATACAGATATAGATACAGATACAGATACAGATACAGATAAGATAAAATAAAGATAAAGATAAAGTTAAGATAAAGATACAGATACATATACAGATACAGATACAGATACAGATACAGATACAGATACAGATACAGATAAGATAAGATAAAGATAAAGATAAAGTTAAGATAAAGATACAGATACAGATACAGATACAGATAAAGATAAAGATAAAGATAAAGATAAAGATAAAGATACAGATACAGATGCAGATACAGATACAGATAAAGATACAGATACAGATACAGATACAGATAAAGATAAAGATACAGATACAGATACAGATACAGATACAGATAAAGGTACAGATACAGATACAGATACAGATACAGATACAGATACAGATACAGATACAGATACAGATACAGATACAGATACAGATACAGATACAGATACAGATACAGATACAGATAAAGATACAGATACAGATAAAGATACAGATACAGATACAGATACAGATAAAGATAAAGATAAAGATAAAGATACAAATACAGATACAGATACAGATACAGATACAGATACAGATACAGATACAGATACAGGTAAAGAAACAGATACAGATACAGATACAGATACAGATACGGATAAAGATAAAGATAAAGATACAGATACAGATACAGATACAGATACAGATACGGATACAGATACAGATACAGATACAGATACAGATACAGATACAGATACAGATGCAGATACAGATACAGATACAGGTAAAGATAAAGATACAGATACAGATACAGATAAAGATAAAGATAAAGATAAAGATAAAGATAAAGATAAAGATAAAGATAAAGATAAAGATAAAGATAAAGATAAAGATAAAGATAAAGATAAAGATAAAGATAAAGATAAAGATAAAGATAAAGATAAAGATAAAGATAAAGATAAAGATAAAGATAAAGATAAAGATAAAGATAAAGATAAAGATTACAGATACAGATACAGATACAGATACAGATACAGATACAGATACATATAAAGAAACAGATACAGATACAGATACAGATACAGATACAGATAAAGATAAAGATAAAGATAAAGATACAGATACATTTACAGATACAGATACAGATACAGATACAGGTACAGATACAGATACAGATACAGATACAGATAAAGATACAGATACAGATACAGATACAGATACAGATACAGATAAGATAAGATAAAGATAAAGATAAGGATAAAGATAAAGATAAAGATAAAGATAAAGATATAGATACAGATAAAGATACAGATACAGATACAGATACAGATACAGATACAGATACAGATACAGATACAGATACAGATACAGATAAAGATAAAGATAAAGATAAAAATACAGATACAGATACAGATACAGATACATATACAGATACAGATACAGATACAGATACAGATACAGGTACAGATACAGATACAGATACAGATACAGATACAGATAAAGATACAGATACAGATACAGATACAGATACAGATAAAGATAAAGATAAAGATACAGATACAGATACAGATAAAGATAAAGATACAGATACAGATACAGATACAGATACAGATACAGATACAGATACAGATACAGATACAGATAAAGATAAAGATAAAGATAAAGATAAAGATAAAGATAAAGATAAAGATAAAGATAAAGATAAAGATAAAGATAAAGATAAAGATAAAGATAAAGATAAAGATAAAGATAAAGATAAAGATAAAGATAAAGATACAGATACAGATAAAGATAGAGATAGAGATAAAGATACAGATACAGATACAGACAGATAAAGATAAAGATAAAGATAAAGATAAAGATAAAGATACAGATACAGATACAGATACAGATACAGATACAGATACAGATACAGATACAGATACAGATACAGATACAGATACAGATAAAGATAAAGATAAAGATAAAGATAAAGATAAAGATAAAGATAAAGATAAAGATAAAGATAAAGATACAGATACAGATAAAGATAGAGATAGAGATAAAGGTACAGATACAGATACAGACAGATAAAGATAAAGATAAAGATAAAGATAAAGATAAAGATAAAGATACAGATACAGATACAGATACAGATACAGATAAAGGTACAGATACAGATACAGATACAGATACAGATAAAGATACAGATACAGATACAGATAAAGATAAAGATAAAGATAAAGATAAAGATACAGATACAGATACAGATACAGATACAGATACAGATACAGATACAGGTACAGATACAGATACAGATACAGATACAGATACAGATACAGATAAAGATACAGATACAGATAAAGATACAGATACAGATAAAGATACAGATACAGATACAGACACAGATACAAATACAGATACAGATACAGATACAGATACAGATAAAGATAAAGATACAGATACAGATACAGATACAGATACAGATACAGATACAGATACAGATAAAGATAAAGATAAAGATAAAGATAAAGATAAAGATAAAGATAAAGATAAAGATAAAGATAAAGATAAAGATAAAGATAAAGATAAAGATAAAGATTACAGATACAGATACAGATACAGATACAGATACAGATACAGATACAGATACAGATACAGATACAGATACAGATACAGATAAAGATACAGATACAGATACAGATACAGATAAAGATAAAGATAAAGATAAAGATACAAATACAGATACAGATACAGATACAGATACAGATACAGATACGGATAAAGATAAAGATAAAGATACAGATACAGATACAGATACAGATACAGATACAGATACGGATACAGATACAGATACAGATACAGATACAGATACAGATACAGATAAAGATACAGATACAGATACAGATACAGATACAGATACAGATACAGATACAGATACAGATACAGATAAAGATAAAGATAAAGATAAAGATACAGATACAGATACAGATACAGATAAAGATACAGATACAGATACAGATACAGATACAGATACAGATACAAATACAGATACAGATAAAGATAAAGATAAAGATACAGATACAGATACAGATACAGATACAGATACAGATAAGATAAGATAAAGATAAAGATAAAGTTGAGATAAAGATACAGATACAGATACAGATACAGATACAGATACAGATACAGATAAAGATAAAGATAAAGATACAGATACAGATACAGATACAGATAAAGATACAGATACAGATACAGATACAGATACAGATAAAGATAAAGATAAAGATACAGATACAGATACAGATACAGATAAAGATACAGATACAGATACAGATACAGATACAGATACAGATACAGATACAGATACAGCTAAAGATAAAGATAAAGATACAGATACAGATACAGATACAGATACAGATACAGATACAGATACAGATAAGATAAGATAAAGATAAAGATAAAGTTGAGATAAAGATACAGATACAGATACAGATACAGATAAGATAAGATAAAGATAAAGATAAAGTTGAGATAAAGATACAGATACAGATACAGATACAGATACAGATACAGATACAGATAAAGATAAAGATAAAGATACAGATACAGATACAGATACAGATAAAGATACAGATACAGATACAGATACAGATACAGATAAAGATAAAGATACAGATACAGATACAGATACAGATACAGATACAGATACAGATACAGATACAGATACAGATACAGATAAAGATAAAGATAAAGATACAGATACAGATACAGATACAGATAAAGATACAGATACAGATACAGATACAGATACAGATACAGATACAGATACAGATACAGATACAGATACAGATACAGATACAGATACAGATACAGATAAAGATAAAGATACAGATACAGATACAGATACAGATACAGATAAGATAAGATAAAAATAAAGATAAAGTTGAGATAAAGATACAGATACAGATAAGATAAGATAAAGATAAAGATAAAGTTGAGATAAAGATACAGATACAGATACAGATACAGATACAGATACAGATACAGATACAGATAAAGATAAAGATAAAGATACAGATACAGATACAGATACAGATAAAGATACAGATACAGATACAGATACAGATACAGATAAAGATAAAGATACAGATACAGATACAGATACAGATACAGATACAGATACAGATACAGATACAGATACAGATACAGATACAGATACAGATACAGATACAGATAAAGATAAAGATAAAGATACAGATACAGATACAGATACAGATAAAGATACAGATACAGATACAGATACAGATACAGATACAGATACAGATACAGATAAAGATAAAGATAAAGATACAGATACAGATACAGATACAGATAAAGATACAGATACAGATACAGATAAAGATAAAGATAAAGATACAGATACAGATACAGATACAGATACAGATAAAGATACAGATACAGATACAGATACAGATACAGATAAAGATAAAGATAAAGATACAGATACAGATACAGATACAGATAAAGATACAGATACAGATACAGATACAGATACAGATAAAGATAAAGATAAAGATAAAGATAAAGATAAAGATAAAGATAAAGATAAAGATAAAGATAAAGATAAAGATAAAGATAAAGATAAAGATAAAGATACAGATACAGATACAGATACAGATACAGATACAGATACAGATACAGATACAGATACAGATACAGATACAGATACAGATACAGATACAGATACAGATACAGATACAAATACAGATACAGATACAGATACAGATACAGATACAGATAAGATAAGATAAAGATAAAGATAAAGTTAAGATAAAGATACAGATACAGATACAGATACAGATAAAGATAAAGATAAAGATAAAGATACAGATACAGATACAGATAAAGATACAGATACAGATACAGATAAAGATAAAGATACAGATACAGATACAGACACAGATACAGATACAGATACAGATACAGATACAGATACAGATACAGATACAGATACAGATACAGATACAGATAAAGATACAGATACAGATACAGATACAGATAAAGATAAAGATAAAGATAAAGATAAAGATACAGATACAGATACAGATACAGATACAGATAAAGATACAGATACAGATACAGATAAAGATAAAGATACAGATACAGATACAGACACAGATGCAGATACAGATACAGATACAGGTAAAGAAACAGATACAGATACAGATACAGATACAGATACGGATAAAGATAAAGATAAAGATACAGATACAGATACAGATACAGATACAGATACAGATACGGATACAGATACAGATACAGATAAAGATAAAAATAAAGATACAGATACAGATACAGATACAGATACAGATACAGATACAGATACAGATACAGATACAGATACAGATACAGATACAGATACAGATACAGATACAGATACAGATACAGATAAAGATACAGATACAGATAAAGATACAGATACAGATACAGATACAGATAAAGATAAAGATAAAGATAAAGATAAAGATAAAGATAAAGATACAGATACAGATACAGATACAGATACAGATAAAGATACAGATACAGATACATATAAAGATAAAGATACAGATACAGATACAGACACAGATGCAGATACAGATACAGATACAGGTAAAGAAACAGATACAGATACAGATACAGATACAGATACGGATAAAGATAAAGATAAAGATACAGATACAGATACAGATACAGATACAGATACAGATACAGATACGGATACAGATACAGATACAGATAAAGATAAAGATAAAGATACAGATACAGATACAGATACAGATACAGATACAGATAAGATAAGATAAAGATAAAGATAAAGTTGAGATAAAGATACAGATACAGATACAGATACAGATACAGATACAGATACAGATACAGATACAGATACAGATACAGATACAGATACAGATACAGATACAGATACAGATACAGATAAAGATAAAGATACAGATACAGATACAGATACAGATACAGATAAAGATAAAGATAAAGATAAAGATAAAGATAAAGATAAAGATAAAGATAAAGATAAAGATAAAGATAAAGATAAAGATAAAGATAAAGATAAAGATAAAGATAAAGATAAAGATAAAGATAAAGATAAAGATAAAGATAAAGATAAAGATAAAGATAAAGATAAAGATAAAGATAAAGATAAAGATAAAGATAAAGATAAAGATAAAGATAAAGATAAAGATAAAGATAAAGATAAAGATAAAGATAAAGATAAAGATAAAGATAAAGATAAAGATTACAGATACAGATACAGATACAGATACAGATACAGATACATATAAAGAAACAGATACAGATACAGATACAGATACAGATACAGATACAGATAAAGATAAAGATAAAGATAAAGATACAGATACATATACAGATACAGATACAGATACAGATACAGATACAGGTACAGATACAGATACAGATACAGATACAGATAAAGATACAGATACAGATACAGATACAGATACAGATACAGATAAGATAAGATAAAGATAAAGATAAGGATAAAGATAAAGATAAAGATAAAGATAAAGATATAGATACAGATAAAGATACAGATACAGATACAGATACAGATACAGATACAGATACAGATACAGATACAGATACAGATACAGATAAAGATAAAGATAAAGATAAAAATACAGATACAGATACAGATACAGATACAGATACAGATACAGATACAGATACAGGTACAGATACAGATACAGATACAGATACAGATAAAGATACAGATACAGATACAGATACAGATAAAGATAAAGATACAGATACAGATACAGATAGAGATAAGATAAGATAAAGATAAAGATAAAGATAAAGATAAAGATAAAGATAAAGATAAAGATAAAGATAAAGATAAAGATAAAGATAAAGATAAAGATAAAGATAACGATAAAGATAAAGAGAAAGAGAAAGATAAAGATAAAAATAAAGATACAGATACTGATACAGATACAGATACAGATACAGATAAAGATAAAGATAAAAATAAAGATAAAGTTGAGATAAAGATACAGATACAGATAAGATAAGATAAAAATAAAGATAAAGTTGAGATAAAGATACAGATACAAATAAGATAAGATAAAGATAAAGATAAAGTTGAGATAAAGATACAGATACAGATACAGATACAGATACAGATACAGATAAAGATAAAGATAAAGATAAAGATAAAGATACAGATACAGATACAGATACAGATAAAGATACAGATACAGATACAGATACAGATACAGATACAGATACAAATACAGATACAGATAAAGATAAAGATAAAGATACAGATACAGATACAGATACAGATACAGATACAGATAAGATAAGATAAAGATAAAGATAAAGTTGAGATAAAGATACAGATACAGATACAGATACAGATACAGATACAGATACAGATAAAGATAAAGATAAAGATACAGATACAGATACAGATACAGATAAAGATACAGATACAGATACAGATGCAGATACAGATAAAGATAAAGATAAAGATACAGATACAGATACAGATACAGATAAAGATACAGATACAGATACAGATACAGATACAGATACAGATACAGATACAGCTAAAGATAAAGATAAAGATACAGATACAGATACAGATACAGATACAGATACAGATACAGATACAGATAAGATAAGATAAAGATAAAGATAAAGTTGAGATAAAGATACAGATACAGATACAGATACAGATAAGATAAGATAAAGATAAAGATAAAGTTGAGATAAAGATACAGATACAGATACAGATACAGATACAGATACAGATACAGATAAAGATAAAGATAAAGATACAGATACAGATACAGATACAGATAAAGATACAGATACAGATACAGATACAGATACAGATAAAGATAAAGATACAGATACAGATACAGATACAGATACAGATACAGATACAGATACAGATACAGATACAGATACAGATACAGATAAAGATAAAGATAAAGATAAAGATACAGATACAGATACAGATACAGATAAAGATACAGATACAGATACAGATACAGATACAGATACAGATACAGATACAGATACAGATACAGATACAGATAAAGATAAAGATACAGATACAGATACAGATACAGATACAGATAAGATAAGATAAAAATAAAGATAAAGTTGAGATAAAGATACAGATACAGATAAGATAAGATAAAGATAAAGATAAAGTTGAGATAAAGATACAGATACAGATACAGATACAGATACAGATACAGATACAGATACAGATAAAGATAAAGATAAAGATACAGATACAGATACAGATACAGATAAAGATACAGATACAGATACAGATACAGATACAGATAAAGATAAAGATACAGATACAGATACAGATACAGATACAGATACAGATACAGATACAGATACAGATACAGATACAGATACAGATACAGATACAGATACAGATAAAGATAAAGATAAAGATAAAGATACAGATACAGATACAGATACAGATAAAGATACAGATACAGATACAGATACAGATACAGATACAGATACAGATACAGATAAAGATAAAGATAAAGATACAGATACAGATACAGATACAGATAAAGATACAGATACAGATACAGATAAAGATAAAGATAAAGATACAGATACAGATACAGATACAGATACAGATAAAGATACAGATACAGATACAGATACAGATACAGATAAAGATAAAGATAAAGATACAGATACAGATACAGATACAGATACAGATAAAGATACAGATACAGATACAGATACAGATACAGATAAAGATAAAGATAAAGATAAAGATAAAGATAAAGATAAAGATAAAGATAAAGATAAAGATAAAGATAAAGATAAAGATAAAGATAAAGATAAAGATAAAGATAAAGATAAAGATAAAGATAAAGATAAAGATAAAGATACAGATACAGATACAGATACAGATACAGATACAGATACAGATACAGATACAGATACAGATACAGATACAGATACAGATACAGATACAGATACAGATACAGATACAGATACAGATAAGATAAGATAAAGATAAAGATAAAGTTAAGATAAAGATACAGATACAGATACAGATACAGATAAAGATAAAGATAAAGATAAAGATAAAGATACAGATACAGATACAGATAAAGATACAGATACAGATACAGATAAAGATAAAGATACAGATACAGATACAGACACAGATACAGATACAGATACAGATACAGATACAGATACAGATACAGATACAGATACAGATACAGATACAGATACAGATAAAGATACAGATACAGATACAGATACAGATAAAGATAAAGATAAAGATAAAGATAAAGATACAGATACAGATACAGATACAGATACAGATAAAGATACAGATACAGATACAGATAAAGATAAAGATACAGATACAGATACAGACACAGATGCAGATACAGATACAGATACAGGTAAAGAAACAGATACAGATACAGATACAGATACAGATACGGATAAAGATAAAGATAAAGATACAGATACAGATACAGATACAGATACAGATACAGATACGGATACAGATACAGATAAAGATAAAAATAAAGATACAGATACAGATACAGATACAGATACAGATACAGATACAGATACAGATACAGATACAGATACAGATACAGATACAGATACAGATACAGATACAGATACAGATACAGATACAGATAAAGATACAGATACAGATAAAGATACAGATACAGATACAGATACAGATAAAGATAAAGATAAAGATAAAGATAAAGATAAAGATACAGATACAGATACAGATACAGATACAGATAAAGATACAGATACAGATACATATAAAGATAAAGATACAGATACAGATACAGACACAGATGCAGATACAGATACAGATACAGGTAAAGAAACAGATACAGATACAGATACAGATACAGATACGGATAAAGATAAAGATAAAGATACGGATACAGATACAGATACAGATACAGATACAGATACGGATACAGATACAGATACAGATAAAGATAAAGATAAAGATACAGATACAGATACAGATACAGATACAGATACATATAAGATAAGATAAAGATAAAGATAAAGTTGAGATAAAGATACAGATACAGATACAGATACAGATACAGATACAGATACAGATACAGATACAGATACAGATACAGATACAGATACAGATACAGATACAGATAAAGATAAAGATACAGATACAGATACAGATACAGATACAGATAAAGATAAAGATAAAGATAAAGATAAAGATAAAGATAAAGATAAAGATAAAGATAAAGATAAAGATAAAGATAAAGATAAAGATAAAGATAAAGATAAAGATAAAGATAAAGATAAAGATAAAGATAAAGATAAAGATAAAGATAAAGATAAAGATAAAGATAAAGATAAAGATAAAGATAAAGATAAAGATAAAGATAAAGATAAAGATAAAGATTACAGATACAGATACAGATACAGATACAGATACAGATACATATAAAGAAACAGATACAGATACAGATACAGATACAGATACAGATACAGATAAAGATAAAGATAAAGATAAAGATACAGATACATATACAGATACAGATACAGATACAGATACAGGTACAGA
Organism: Anastrepha ludens; assembly: GCF_028408465.1. Lineage (NCBI taxonomy): Eukaryota > Metazoa > Arthropoda > Insecta > Diptera > Tephritidae > Anastrepha > Anastrepha ludens. The sequence goes on from NW_026530032.1 coordinate 107,061, forward strand.
TACAGATACAGATACAGATACAGATAAAGATACAGATACAGATACAGATACAGATACAGATACAGATACAGATAAGATAAGATAAAGATAAAGATAAGGATAAAGATAAAGATAAAGATAAAGATAAAGATATAGATACAGATAAAGATACAGATACAGATACAGATACAGATACAGATACAGATACAGATACAGATACAGATACAGATACAGATACAGATACAGATAAAGATAAAGATAAAGATAAAAATACAGATACAGATACAGATACAGATACATATACAGATACAGATACAGATACAGATACAGGTACAGATACAGATACAGATACAGATACAGATAAAGATACAGATACAGATACAGATACAGATAAAGATAAAGATAAAGATACAGATACAGATACAGATAGAGATAAGATAAGATAAAGATAAAGATAAAGATAAAGATAAAGATAAAGATAAAGATAAAGATAAAGATAAAGATAAAGATAACGATAAAGATAAAGAGAAAGAGAAAGATAAAGATAAAAATAAAGATACAGATACTGATACAGATACAGATACAGATACAGATAAAGATAAAGATAAAGATAAAGATAAAGATAAAGATAAAGATAAAGATAAAGATAAAGATAAAGATACAGATACAGATACAGATAAAGATAAAGATAAAGATAAAGATAAAGATACAGATACAGATACAGATAAGATAAGATAAAGATAAAGATAAAGTTAAGATAAAGATACAGATACATATACAGATACAGATACAGATACAGATACAGATACAGATAAGATAAGATAAAGATAAAGATAAAGTTAAGATAAAGATACAGATACAGATACAGATACAGATAAAGATAAAGATAAAGATAAAGATACAGATACAGATACAGATACAGATACAGATAAAGATACAGATACAGATACAGATAAAGATAAAGATACAGATACAGATACAGATACAGATACAGATACAGGTACAGATACAGATACAGATACAGATACAGATACAGATACAGATACAGATACAGATACAGATACAGATAAAGATACAGATACAGATAAAGATACAGATACAGATACAGATACAGATAAAGATAAAGATAAAGATAAAGATACAAATACAGATACAGATACAGATACAGATACAGATACAGATACAGATACAGATACAGATACAGATACAGATACAGGTAAAGAAACAGATACAGATACAGATACAGATACAGATACGGATAAAGATAAAGATAAAGATACAGATACAGATACAGATACAGATACAGATACAGATACGGATACAGATACAGATACAGATACAGATACAGATACAGATACAGATACAGATACAGATACAGATACAGATACAGATAAAGATAAAGATACAGATACAGATACAGATACAGATAAAGATAAAGATAAAGATAAAGATAAAGATAAAGATAAAGATAAAGATAAAGATAAAGATAAAGATAAAGATAAAGATAAAGATAAAGATAAAGATAAAGATTACAGATACAGATACAGATACAGATACAGATACATATAAAGAAACAGATACAGATACAGATACAGATACAGATACAGATAAAGATAAAGATAAAGATAAAGATAAAGATAAAGATAAAGATACAGATACATATACAGATACAGATACAGATACAGATACAGGTACAGATACAGATACAGATACAGATACAGATAAAGATACAGATACAGATACAGATACAGATACAGATACAGATAAGATAAGATAAAGATAAAGATAAGGATAAAGATAAAGATAAAGATAAAGATAAAGATATAGATACAGATAAAGATACAGATACAGATACAGATACAGATACAGATACAGATACAGATACAGATACAGATACAGATACAGATACAGATAAAGATAAAGATAAAGATAAAGATAAAAATACAGATACAGATACAGATACAGATACATATACAGATACAGATACAGATACAGATACAGATACAGGTACAGATACAGATACAGATACAGATACAGATAAAGATACAGATACAGATACAGATACAGATAAAGATAAAGATAAAGATAAAGATACAGATACAGATACAGATAGAGATAAGATAAGATAAAGATAAAGATAAAGATAAAGATAAAGATAAAGATAAAGATAAAGATAAAGATAAAGATAAAGATAAAGATAAAGATAAAGATAAAGATAAAGATAAAGATAAAGATAAAGATAAAGATAAAGATAAAGATAAAGATAAAGATAAAGATAAAGATAAAGATAAAGAGAAAGATAAAGATAAAGATAAAAATAAAGATACAGATACTGATACAGATACAGATACAGATACAGATAAAGATAAAGATAAAGATAAAGATAAAGATAAAGATAAAGATAAAGATAAAGATAAAGATAAAGATAAAGATACAGATACAGATACAGATACAGATACAGATACAGATACAGATACAGATACAGATACAGATAAAGATAAAGATAAAGATAAAGATAAAGATAAAGATAAAGATAAAGATAAAGATAAAGATAAAGATAAAGATAAAGATAAAGATAAAGATAAAGATACAGATACAGATAAAGATAGAGATAGAGATAAAGATACAGATACAGATACAGACAGATAAAGATAAAGATAAAGATAAAGATAAAGATACAGATACAGATACAGATAAGATAAAGATAAAGATAAAGATAAAGATAAAGATAAAGATAAAGATAAAGATAAAGATAAAGATAAAGATAAAGATAAAGATAAAGATAAAGATAAAGATAAAGATAAAGATAAAGATAAAGATAAAGATAAAGATAAAGATAAAGATAAAGATAAAGATAAAGAGAAAGATAAAGATAAAGATAAAAATAAAGATACAGATACTGATACAGATACAGATACAGATACAGATAAAGATAAAGATAAAGATAAAGATAAAGATAAAGATAAAGATAAAGATACAGATACAGATATAGATACAGATACAGATACAGATACAGATACAGATACAGATACAGATAAAGATAAAGATAAAGATAAAGATAAAGATAAAGATAAAGATAAAGATAAAGATAAAGATAAAGATAAAGATAAAGATAAAGATACAGATACAGATACAGATACAGATACAGATAAAGGTACAGATACAGATACAGATACAGATACAGATAAAGATACAGATACAGATACAGATAAAGATAAAGATAAAGATAAAGATACAGATACAGATACAGATACAGATACAGATACAGATACAGATACAGATACAGATACAGGTACAGATACAGATACAGATACAGATACAGATACAGATACAGATACAGATAAAGATACAGATACAGATAAAGATACAGATACAGATAAAGATACAGATACAGATACAGATACAGACACAGATACAAATACAGATACAGATACAGATACAGATTCAGATACAGATACAGATACAGATACAGATAAAGATACAGATACAGATAAAGATACAGATACAGATAAAGATACAGATACAGATAAAGATACAGATACAGATACAGGTAAAGATAAAGATAAAGATAAAGATAAAGATACAGATACAGATACAGATACAGATACAGATACAGTTACAGATACAGATACAGATACAGATACAGATACAGATACAGATACAGATACAGATAAAGATAAAGATACAGATACAGATACAGATACAGATACAGATACAGATACAGATACAGATAAAGATAAAGATAAAGATAAAGATAAAGATAAAGATAAAGATAAAGATAAAGATAAAGATAAAGATAAAGATAAAGATAAAGATAAAGATAAAGATTACAGATACAGATACAGATACAGATACAGATACAGATACAGATACAGATACAGATACAGATACAGATACAGATACAGATACAGATACAGATAAAGATACAGATACAGATACAGATACAGATAAAGATAAAGATAAAGATAAAGATACAAATACAGATACAGATACAGATACAGATACAGATACAGATACGGATAAAGATAAAGATACAGATACAGATACAGATACAGATACAGATACAGATACGGATACAGATACAGATACAGATACAGATACAGATACAGATACAGATACAGATACAGATAAAGATACAGATACAGATACAGATACAGATACAGATACAGATACAGATACAGATACAGATACAGATACAGATACAGATAAAGATAAAGATAAAGATAAAGATACAGATACAGATACAGATACAGATAAAGATACAGATACAGATACAGATACAGATACAGATACAGATACAGATACAAATACAGATACAGATAAAGATAAAGATAAAGATACAGATACAGATACAGATACAGATACAGATACAGATAAGATAAGATAAAGATAAAGATAAAGTTGAGATAAAGATACAGATACAGATACAGATACAGATACAGATACAGATACAGATAAAGATAAAGATAAAGATACAGATACAGATACAGATACAGATAAAGATACAGATACAGATACAGATACAGATACAGATAAAGATAAAGATAAAGATACAGATACAGATACAGATACAGATAAAGATACAGATACAGATACAGATACAGATACAGATACAGATACAGATAAAGATAAAGATAAAGATACAGATACAGATACAGATACAGATACAGATACAGATAAGATAAGATAAAGATAAAGATAAAGTTGAGATAAAGATACAGATACAGATACAGATACAGATAAGATAAGATAAAGATAAAGATAAAGTTGAGATAAAGATACAGATACAGATACAGATACAGATAAAGATAAAGATAAAGATACAGATACAGATACAGATACAGATAAAGATACAGATACAGATACAGATACAGATAAAGATAAAGATACAGATACAGATACAGATACAGATACAGATACAGATACAGATACAGATACAGATAAAGATAAAGATAAAGATACAGATACAGATACAGATACAGATAAAGATACAGATACAGATACAGATACAGATACAGATACAGATACAGATACAGATACAGATACAGATAAAGATAAAGATACAGATACAGATACAGATACAGATACAGATAAGATAAGATAAAAATAAAGATAAAGTTGAGATAAAGATACAGATACAGATAAGATAAGATAAAGATAAAGATAAAGTTGAGATAAAGATACAGATACAGATACAGATACAGATACAGATACAGATACAGATAAAGATAAAGATAAAGATACAGATACAGATACAGATACAGATAAAGATACAGATACAGATACAGATACAGATACAGATACAGATAAAGATAAAGATACAGATACAGATACAGATACAGATACAGATACAGATACAGATACAGATACAGATACAGATACAGATAAAGATAAAGATACAGATACAGATACAGATACAGATACAGATACAGATACAGATACAGATACAGATACAGATACAGATACAGATACAGATACAGATACAGATAAAGATAAAGATAAAGATACAGATACAGATACAGATACAGATACAGATAAAGATACAGATACAGATACAGATACAGATACAGATACAGATACAGATACAGATACAGATAAAGATAAAGATAAAGATACAGATACAGATACAGATACAGATAAAGATACAGATACAGATACAGATACAGATAAAGATAAAGATAAAGATACAGATACAGATACAGATACAGATACAGATACAGATAAAGATACAGATACAGATACAGATACAGATACAGATACAGATAAAGATAAAGATAAAGATAAAGATACAGATACAGATACAGATACAGATAAAGATAAAGATAAAGATAAAGATAAAGATAAAGATAAAGATAAAGATAAAGATAAAGATAAAGATAAAGATAAAGATAAAGATAAAGATAAAGATAAAGATAAAGATAAAGATAAAGATAAAGATAAAGATAAAGATAAAGATAAAGATAAAGATAAAGATACAGATACAGATACAGATACAGATACAGATACAGATACAGATACAGATACAGATACAGATACAGATACAGATACAGATACAGATACAAATACAGATACAGATACAGATACAGATACAGATACAGATACAGATACAGATACAGATAAGATAAGATAAAGATAAAGATAAAGTTAAGATAAAGATACAGATACATATACAGATACAGATACAGATACAGATACAGATACAGATACAGATACAGATAAGATAAGATAAAGATAAAGATAAAGATAAAGTTAAGATAAAGATACAGATACAGATACAGATACAGATGAAGATAAAGATAAAGATAAAGATAAAGATAAAGATAAAGATAAAGATACAGATACAGATACAGATACAGATACAGATAAAGATACAGATACAGATACAGATAAAGATAAAGATACAGATACAGATACAGATACAGACACAGATACAGATACAGATACAGATACAGATACAGATACAGATACAGATACAGATAAAGATAAAGATACAGATACAGATACAGATACAGATACAGATACAGATACAGATACAGATACAGATACAGATAAAGATAAAGATAAAGATAAAGATAAAGATAAAGATAAAGATAAAGATAAAGATAAAGATAAAGATAAAGATAAAGATAAAGATAAAGATAAAGATAAAGATAAAGATAAAGATAAAGATAAAGATAAAGATAAAGATAAAGATAAAGATAAAGATAAAGATACAGATACAGATACAGATACAGATACAGATACAGATACAGATACAGATACAGATACAGATACAGATACAGATACAGATACAGATACAGATACAGATACAAATACAGATACAGATAAGATAAGATAAAGATAAAGATAAAGTTAAGATAAAGATACAGATACAGATACAGATACAGATAAAGATAAAGATAAAGATAAAGATAAAGATAAAGATACAGATACAGATACAGATACAGATAAAGATACAGATACAGATACAGATAAAGATAAAGATACAGATACAGATACAGACACAGATACAGATACAGATACAGATACAGATACAGATACAGATACAGATACAGATACAGATACAGATACAGATACAGATAAAGATACAGATACAGATACAGATACAGATAAAGATAGAGATAAAGATAAAGATAAAGATACAGATACAGATACAGATACAGATACAGATAAAGATACAGATACAGATACAGATAAAGATAAAGATACAGATACAGATACAGACACAGATGCAGATACAGATACAGACACAGGTAAAGAAACAGATACAGATACAGATACAGATACAGATACGGATAAAGATAAAGATAAAGATACAGATACAGATACAGATACAGATACAGATACAGATACGGATACAGATACAGATACAGATAAAGATAAAGATAAAGATAAAGATAAAAATACAGATACAGATACAGATACAGATACATATACAGATACAGATACAGATACAGATACAGGTACAGATACAGATACAGATACAGATACAGATAAAGATACAGATACAGATACAGATACAGATAAAGATAAAGATAAAGATACAGATACAGATACAGATAGAGATAAGATAAGATAAAGATAAAGATAAAGATAAAGATAAAGATAAAGATAAAGATAAAGATAAAGATAAAGATAAAGATAAAGATAAAGATAAAGATAAAGATAAAGGTAAAGATAAAGATAAAGATAAAGATAAAGAGAAAGATAAAGATAAAGATAAAAATAAAGATACAGATACTGATACAGATACAGATACAGATACAGATAAAGATAAAGATAAAGATAAAGATAAAGATAAAGATAAAGATAAAGATAAAGATACAGATACAGATACAGATACAGATACAGATACAGATACAGATACAGATACAGATACAGATAAAGATAAAGATAAAGATAAAGATAAAGATAAAGATAAAGATAAAGATAAAGATAAAGATAAAGATAAAGATAAAGATAAAGATAAAGATACAGATACAGATAAAGATAGAGATAGAGATAAAGATACAGATACAGATACAGACAGATAAAGATAAAGATAAAGATAAAGATAAAGATAAAGATACAGATACAGATACAGATACAGATACAGATAAAGGTACAGATACAGATACAGATACAGATACAGATAAAGATACAGATACAGATAAAGATAAAGATAAAGATAAAGATACAGATACAGATACAGATACAGATACAGATACAGATACAGATACAGATACAGGTACAGATACAGATACAGATACAGATACAGATACAGATACAGATACAGATAAAGATACAGATACAGATAAAGATACAGATACAGATAAAGATACAGATACAGATACAGATACAGACACAGATACAAATACAGATACAGATACAGATACAGATACAGATACAGATACAGATACAGATACGGATACAGATACAGATACAGATAAAGATACAGATACAGATAAAGATACAGATACAGATAAAGATACAGATACAGATACAGGTAAAGATAAAGATAAAGATAAAGATAAAGATACAGATACAGATACAGATACAGATACAGATACAGATACAGTTACAGATACAGATACAGATACAGATACAGATACAGATAAAGATAAAGATACAGATACAGATACAGATACAGATACAGATACAGATACAGATAAAGATAAAGATAAAGATAAAGATAAAGATAAAGATAAAGATAAAGATAAAGATAAAGATAAAGATAAAGATAAAGATAAAGATAAAGATAAAGATAAAGATAAAGATAAAGATAAAGATAAAGATTACAGATACAGATACAGATACAGATACAGATACAGATACAGATACAGATACAGATACAGATACAGATACAGATAAAGATACAGATACAGATACAGATACAGATAAAGATAAAGATAAAGATAAAGATACAAATACAGATACAGATACAGATACAGATACAGATACAGATACAGATACAGATACAGATACAGATACAGATACAGGTAAAGAAACAGATACAGATACAGATACAGATACAGATAAAGATACAGATACAGATACAGATACAGGTAAAGAAACAGATACAGATACAGATACAGATACAGATACAGATACGGATACAGATACAGATACAGATACAGATACAGATACAGATCCAGATACAGATACAGATACAGATAAAGATACAGATACAGATACAGATACAGATACAGATACAGATACAGATACAGATACAGATACAGATACAGATACAGATACAGATAAAGATAAAGATAAAGATAAAGATACAGATACAGATACAGATACAGATAAAGATACAGATACAGATACAGATACAGATACAGATACAGATACAGATACAGATACAGATACAGATACAGATACAGATACAGATAAAGATAAAGATAAAGATACAGATACAGAAACAGATACAGATACAGATAAGATAAGATAAAGATAAAGATAAAGTTGAGATAAAGATACAGATAAAGATAAAGATAAAGATAAAGATAAAGATAAAGATAAAGATAAAGATAAAGATAAAGATAAAGATAAAGATAAAGATAAAGATAAAGATAAAGATAAAGATACAGATACAGATACAGATACAGATACAGATACAGATACAGATACAGATACAGATACAGATACAGATACAAATACAGATACAGATACAGATACAGATACAGATACAGATACAGATACAGATACAGATAAGATAAGATAAAGATAAAGATAAAGTTAAGATAAAGATACAGATACATATACAGATACAGATACAGATACAGATACAGATACAGATACAGATACAGATACAGATAAGATAAGATAAAGATAAAGATAAAGATAAAGTTAAGATAAAGATACAGATACAGATACAGATACAGATGAAGATAAAGATAAAGATAAAGATAAAGATACAGATACAGATACAGATACAGATACAGATAAAGATACAGATACAGATACAGATAAAGATAAAGATACAGATACAGATACAGATACAGACACAGATACAGATACAGATACAGATACAGATACAGATACAGATACAGATACAGATACAGATACAGATACAGATACAGATACAGATACAGATACAGATAAAGATACAGATACAGATAAAGATACAGATACAGATACAGATACAGATAAAGATAAAGATAAAGATAAAGATACAAATACAGATACAGATACAGATACAGATACAGATACAGATACAGATAAGATAAGATAAAGATAAAGATAAAGTTAAGATAAAGATACAGATACATATACAGATACAGATACAGATACAGATACAGATACAGATACAGATACAGATACAGATACAGATAAGATAAGATAAAGATAAAGATAAAGTTAAGATAAAGATACAGATACAGATACAGATACAGATAAAGATAAAGATAAAGATAAAGATAAAGATAAAGATACAGATACAGATACAGATACAGATACAGATAAAGATACAGATACAGATACAGATAAAGATAAAGATACAGATACAGATACAGATACAGATACAGATACAGATAAGATAAGATAAAGATAAAGATAAAGTTAAGATAAAGATACAGATACAGATACAGATACAGATAAAGATAAAGATAAAGATAAAGATAAAGATAAAGATACAGATACAGATACTGATACAGATACAGATACAAATACAGATACAGATACAGATACAGATACAGATACAGATACAGATACAGATAAAGATAACGATACAGATACAGATACAGATACAGATACAGATAAAGATAAAGATACAGATACAGATAAGATAAGATAAAGATAAAGATAAAGTTAAGATAAAGATACAGATACATATACAGATACAGATACAGATACAGATACAGATACAGATACAGATACAGATAAGATAAGATAAAGATAAAGATAAAGATAAAGTTAAGATAAAGATACAGATACAGATACAGATACAGATGAAGATAAAGATAAAGATAAAGATAAAGATACAGATACAGATACAGATACAGATAAAGATACAGATACAGATACAGATAAAGATAAAGATACAGATACAGATACAGATACAGACACAGATACAGATACAGATACAGATAAAGATAAAGATACAGATACAGATACAGATACAGACACAGATACAGATACAGATACAGATACAGATACAGATACAGATACAGATACAGATACAGATACAGATAAAGATAAAGATACAGATACAGATACAGATACAGATACAGATACAGATACAGATACAGATACAGATAAAGATAAAGATAAAGATAAAGATAAAGATAAAGATAAAGATAAAGATAAAGATAAAGATAAAGATAAAGATACAGATACAGATACAGATACAGATACAGATACAGATACAGATACAGATACAGATACAGATACAGATACAGATACAGATACAGATACAGATACAGATACAGATACAAATACAGATACAGATAAGATAAGATAAAGATAAAGATAAAGTTAAGATAAAGATACAGATACAGATACAGATACAGATAAAGATAAAGATAAAGATAAAGATAAAGATACAGATACAGATACAGATACAGATAAAGATACAGATACAGATACAGATAAAGATAAAGATACAGATACAGATACAGACACAGATACAGATACAGATACAGATACAGATACAGATAAAGATAAAGATACAGATACAGATACAGATACAGATACAGATACAGATACAGATACAGATACAGATAAAGATAAAGATAAAGATAAAGATAAAGATAAAGATAAAGATAAAGATAAAGATAAAGATAAAGATAAAGATAAAGATAAAGATAAAGATAAAGATAAAGATAAAGATAAAGATAAAGATAAAGATAAAGATAAAGATAAAGATACAGATACAGATACAGATACAGATACAGATACAGATACAGATACAGATACAGATACAGATACAGATACAGATACAGATACAGATACAGATACAGATACAGATACAGATACAGATACAAATACAGATACAGATAAGATAAGATAAAGATAAAGATAAAGTTAAGATAAAGATACAGATACAGATACAGATACAGATAAAGATAAAGATAAAGATAAAGATAAAGATACAGATACAGATACAGATACAGATACAGATACAGATAAAGATAAAGATAAAGATACAGATACAGATACAGATACAGATAAAGATACAGATACAGATACAGATACAGATACAGATACAGATAAAGATAAAGATACAGATACAGATACAGATACAGATACAGATACAGATACAGATACAGATACAGATACAGATAAAGATAAAGATAAAGATAAAGATAAAGATAAAGATAAAGATAAAGATAAAGATAAAGATAAAGATAAAGATAAAGATAAAGATAAAGATAAAGATAAAGATAAAGATAAAGATACAGATACAGATACAGATACAGATACAGATACAGATACAGATACAGATACAGATACAGATACAGATACAGATACAGATACAGATACAGATACAGATACAGATACAGATACAAATACAGATACAGATAAGATAAGATAAAGATAAAGATAAAGTTAAGATAAAGATACAGATACAGATACAGATACAGATAAAGATAAAGATAAAGATAAAGATAAAGATACAGATACAGATACAGATACAGATAAAGATACAGATACAGATACAGATAAAGATAAAGATACAGATACAGATACAGACACAGATACAGATACAGATACAGATACAGATACAGATACAGATACAGATACAGATACAGATACAGATACAGATACAGATACAGATAAAGATACAGATACAGATACAGATACAGATAAAGATAGAGATAAAGATAAAGATAAAGATACAGATACAGATACAGATACAGATACAGATAAAGATACAGATACAGATACAGATAAAGATAAAGATACAGATACAGATACAGACACAGATGCAGATACAGATACAGACACAGGTAAAGAAACAGATACAGATACAGATACAGATACAGATACGGATAAAGATAAAGATAAAGATACAGATACAGATACAGATACAGATACAGATACAGATACGGATACAGATACAGATACAGATAAAGATAAAGATAAAGATAAAGATAAAAATACAGATACAGATACAGATACAGATACAGATACATATACAGATACAGATACAGATACAGATACAGGTACAGATACAGATACAGATACAGATACAGATAAAGATACAGATACAGATACAGATACAGATAAAGATAAAGATAAAGATACAGATACAGATACAGATAGAGATAAGATAAGATAAAGATAAAGATAAAGATAAAGATAAAGATAAAGATAAAGATAAAGATAAAGATAAAGATAAAGATAAAGATAAAGATAAAGATAAAGATAAAGGTAAAGATAAAGATAAAGATAAAGATAAAGAGAAAGATAAAGATAAAGATAAAAATAAAGATACAGATACTGATACAGATACAGATACAGATACAGATAAAGATAAAGATAAAGATAAAGATAAAGATAAAGATAAAGATAAAGATAAAGATAAAGATACAGATACAGATACAGATACAGATACAGATACAGATACAGATACAGATACAGATACAGATAAAGATAAAGATAAAGATAAAGATAAAGATAAAGATAAAGATAAAGATAAAGATAAAGATAAAGATAAAGATAAAGATAAAGATAAAGATAAAGATACAGATACAGATAAAGATAGAGATAGAGATAAAGATACAGATACAGATACAGACAGATAAAGATAAAGATAAAGATAAAGATAAAGATAAAGATACAGATACAGATACAGATACAGATACAGATAAAGGTACAGATACAGATACAGATACAGATACAGATAAAGATACAGATACAGATAAAGATAAAGATAAAGATAAAGATAAAGATACAGATACAGATACAGATACAGATACAGATACAGATACAGATACAGATACAGGTACAGATACAGATACAGATACAGATACAGATACAGATACAGATACAGATAAAGATACAGATACAGATAAAGATACAGATACAGATAAAGATACAGATACAGATACAGATACAGATACAGACACAGATACAAATACAGATACAGATACAGATACAGATACAGATACAGATACAGATACAGATACGGATACAGATACAGATACAGATAAAGATACAGATACAGATAAAGATACAGATACAGATAAAGATACAGATACAGATACAGGTAAAGATAAAGATAAAGATAAAGATAAAGATACAGATACAGATACAGATACAGATACAGATACAGATACAGTTACAGATACAGATACAGATACAGATACAGATACAGATAAAGATAAAGATACAGATACAGATACAGATACAGATACAGATACAGATACAGATACAGATAAAGATAAAGATAAAGATAAAGATAAAGATAAAGATAAAGATAAAGATAAAGATAAAGATAAAGATAAAGATAAAGATAAAGATAAAGATAAAGATAAAGATAAAGATAAAGATAAAGATAAAGATTACAGATACAGATACAGATACAGATACAGATACAGATACAGATACAGATACAGATACAGATACAGATAAAGATACAGATACAGATACAGATACAGATAAAGATAAAGATAAAGATAAAGATACAAATACAGATACAGATACAGATACAGATACAGATACAGATACAGATACAGATACAGATACAGATACAGGTAAAGAAACAGATACAGATACAGATACAGATACAGATAAAGATACAGATACAGATACAGATACAGATACAGATACAGGTAAAGAAACAGATACAGATACAGATACAGATACAGATACAGATACGGATACAGATACAGATACAGATACAGATACAGATACAGATCCAGATACAGATACAGATACAGATAAAGATACAGATACAGATACAGATACAGATACAGATACAGATACAGATACAGATACAGATACAGATACAGATACAGATACAGATAAAGATAAAGATAAAGATAAAGATACAGATACAGATACAGATACAGATAAAGATACAGATACAGATACAGATACAGATACAGATACAGATACAGATACAGATACAGATACAGATACAGATAAAGATAAAGATAAAGATACAGATACAGAAACAGATACAGATACAGATAAGATAAGATAAAGATAAAGATAAAGTTGAGATAAAGATACAGATAAAGATAAAGATAAAGATAAAGATAAAGATAAAGATAAAGATAAAGATAAAGATAAAGATAAAGATAAAGATAAAGATAAAGATAAAGATAAAGATAAAGATAAAGATAAAGATACAGATACAGATACAGATACAGATACAGATACAGATACAGATACAGATACAGATACAGATACAGATACAGATACAGATACAGATACAAATACAGATACAGATACAGATACAGATACAGATACAGATACAGATACAGATACAGATACAGATAAGATAAGATAAAGATAAAGATAAAGTTAAGATAAAGATACAGATACATATACAGATACAGATACAGATACAGATACAGATACAGATACAGATACAGATAAGATAAGATAAAGATAAAGATAAAGATAAAGTTAAGATAAAGATACAGATACAGATACAGATACAGATGAAGATAAAGATAAAGATAAAGATAAAGATAAAGATACAGATACAGATACAGATACAGATACAGATAAAGATACAGATACAGATACAGATAAAGATAAAGATACAGATACAGATACAGATACAGACACAGATACAGATACAGATACAGATACAGATACAGATACAGATACAGATACAGATACAGATACAGATACAGATACAGATACAGATACAGATACAGATACAGATAAAGATACAGATACAGATAAAGATACAGATACAGATACAGATACAGATAAAGATAAAGATAAAGATACAAATACAGATACAGATACAGATACAGATACAGATACAGATACAGATAAGATAAGATAAAGATAAAGTTAAGATAAAGATACAGATACATATACAGATACAGATACAGATACAGATACAGATACAGATACAGATACAGATACAGATAAGATAAGATAAAGATAAAGATAAAGTTAAGATAAAGATACAGATACAGATACAGATACAGATAAAGATAAAGATAAAGATAAAGATAAAGATAAAGATACAGATACAGATACAGATACAGATACAGATAAAGATACAGATACAGATACAGATAAAGATAAAGATACAGATACAGATACAGATACAGGTACAGATACAGATACAGATACAGATACAGATACAGATACAGATACAGATACAGATACAGATACAGATACAGATACAGATAAAGATACAGATACAGATAAAGATACAGATACAGATACAGATACAGATAAAGATAAAGATAAAGATAAAGATACAAATACAGATACAGATACAGATACAGATACAGATACAGATACAGATACAGATACAGATACAGGTAAAGAAACAGATACAGATACAGATACAGATACAGATACGGATAAAGATAAAGATAAAGATACAGATACAGATACAGATACAGATACAGATACAGATACGGATACAGATACAGATACAGATACAGATACAGATACAGATACAGATACAGATACAGATACAGATAAAGATAAAGATACAGATACAGATACAGATACAGATAAAGATAAAGATAAAGATAAAGATAAAGATAAAGATAAAGATAAAGATAAAGATAAAGATAAAGATAAAGATAAAGATAAAGATAAAGATAAAGATAAAGATTACAGATACAGATACAGATACAGATACAGATACAGATACATATAAAGAAACAGATACAGATACAGATACAGATACAGATAAAGATAAAGATAAAGATAAAGATACAGATACATATACAGATACAGATACAGATACAGATACAGGTACAGATACAGATACAGATACAGATACAGATAAAGATACAGATACAGATACAGATACAGATACAGATAAGATAAGATAAAGATAAAGATAAGGATAAAGATAAAGATAAAGATAAAGATAAAGATAAAGATAAAGATATAGATACAGATAAAGATACAGATACAGATACAGATACAGATACAGATACAGATACAGATACAGATACAGATACAGATACAGATACAGATAAAGATAAAGATAAAGATAAAGATAAAAATACAGATACAGATACAGATACAGATACATATACAGATACAGATACAGATACAGATACAGGTACAGATACAGATACAGATACAGATAAAGATACAGATACAGATACAGATACAGATACAGATACAGATACAGATACAGATACAGATACAGATACAGATACAGATACAGATAAAGATAAAGATAAAGATAAAGATAAAAATACAGATACAGATACAGATGCAGATACATATACAGATACAGATACAGATACAGATACAGGTACAGATACAGATACAGATACAGATAAAGATACATATACAGATACAGATACAGATACAGATACAGGTACAGATACAGATACAGATACAGATACAGATAAAGATACAGATACAGATACAGATACAGATACAGATACAGATAAGATAAGATAAAGATAAAGATAAGGATAAAGATAAAGATAAAGATAAAGATAAAGATAAAGATAAAGATAAAGATAAAGATAAAGATAAAGATAAAGATAAAGAGAAAGATAAAGATAAAGATAAAAATAAAGATACAGATACTGATACAGATACAGATACAGATACAGATAAAGATAAAGATAAAGATAAAGATAAAGATAAAGATAAAGATAAAGATAAAGATAAAGATACAGATACAGATACAGATACAGATACAGATACAGATACAGATACAGATACAGATACAGATAAAGATAAAGATAAAGATAAAGATAAAGATAAAGATAAAGATAAAGATAAAGATAAAGATAAAGATAAAGATAAAGATACAGATACAGATAAAGATAGAGATAGAGATAAAGATACAGATACAGATACAGACAGATAAAGATAAAGATAAAGATAAAGATAAAGATAAAGATACAGATACAGATACAGATACAGATACAGATACAGATAAAGGTACAGATACAGATACAGATACAGATACAGATAAAGATACAGATACAGATACAGATAAAGATAAAGATAAAGATAAAGATACAGATACAGATACAGATACAGATACAGATACAGATACAGATACAGATACAGGTACAGATACAGATACAGATACAGATACAGATACAGATAAAGATACAGATACAGATAAAGATACAGATACAGATAAAGATACAGATACAGATACAGATACAGACACAGATACAAATACAGATACAGATACAGATACAGATACAGATACAGATACAGATACAGATACAGATACAGATACAGATACAGATACAGATACAGATACAGATACAGATAAAGATACAGATACAGATAAAGATACAGATACAGATAAAGATACAGATACAGATAAAGATACAGATACAGATACAGGTAAAGATAAAGATAAAGATAAAGATACAGATACAGATACAGATACAGATACAGATACAGATACAGTTACAGATACAGATACAGATACAGATACAGATACAGATACAGATAAAGATAAAGATACAGATACAGATACAGATACAGATACAGATACAGATACAGATACAGATAAAGATAAAGATAAAGATAAAGATAAAGATAAAGATAAAGATAAAGATAAAGATAAAGATAAAGATAAAGATAAAGATAAAGATAAAGATAAAGATAAAGATAAAGATAAAGATAAAGATTACAGATACAGATACAGATACAGATACAGATACAGATACAGATACAGATAAAGATACAGATACAGATACAGATACAGATACAGATAAAGATAAAGATAAAGATAAAGATACAAATACAGATACAGATACAGATACAGATACAGATACAGATACGGATAAAGATAAAGATAAAGATACAGATACAGATACAGATACAGATACAGATACAGATACAGATACGGATACAGATACAGATACAGATACAGATACAGATACAGATACAGATACAGATACAGATAAAGATACAGATACAGATACAGATACAGATACAGATACAGATACAGATACAGATACAGATAAAGATAAAGATAAAGATAAAGATAAAGATAAAGATACAGATACAGATACAGATAAAGATACAGATACAGATACAGATACAGATACAGATACAGATACAAATACAGATACAGATAAAGATAAAGATAAAGATACAGATACAGATACAGATACAGATACAGATACGGATACAGATACAGATACAGATAAAGATAAAGATAAAGATAAAGATAAAAATACAGATACAGATACAGATACAGATACATATACAGATACAGATACAGATACAGATACAGATACAGATAAAGATAAAGATAAAGATACAGATACAGATACAGATAGAGATAAGATAAGATAAAGATAAAGATAAAGATAAAGATAAAGATAAAGATAAAGATAAAGATAAAGATAAAGATAAAGATAAAGATAAAGGTAAAGATAAAGATAAAGATAAAGAGAAAGATAAAGATAAAGATAAAAATAAAGATACAGATACTGATACAGATACAGATACAGATACAGATAAAGATAAAGATAAAGATAAAGATAAAGATAAAGATAAAGATACAGATACAGATACAGATACAGATACAGATACAGATACAGATAAAGATAAAGATAAAGATAAAGATAAAGATAAAGATAAAGATAAAGATAAAGAGAAAGAGAAAGATAAAGATAAAGATAAAAATAAAGATACAGATACTGATACAGATACAGATACAGATACAGATAAAGATAAAGATAAAGATAAAGATAAAGATAAAGATACAGATACAGATACAGATACAGATACAGATACAGATAAAGATAAAGATAAAGATAAAGATAAAGATAAAGATAAAGATAAAGATAAAGATAAAGATAAAGATAAAGATAAAGATAAAGATAAAGATAAAGATAAAGATAAAGATACAGATACAGATAAAGATAGAGATAGAGATAAAGATACAGATACAGATACAGACAGATAAAGATAAAGATAAAGATAAAGATAAATATAAAGATACAGATACAGATACAGATACAGATAGAGATAAGATAAGATAAAGATAAAGATAAAGATAAAGATAAAGATAAAGATAAAGATAAAGATAAAGATAAAGATAAAGATAAAGATAAAGATAAAGATAAAGATAAAGATAAAGGTAAAGATAAAGATAAAGATAAAGAGAAAGATAAAGATAAAGATAAAAATAAAGATACAGATACTGATACAGATACAGATACAGATACAGATAAAGATAAAGATAAAGATAAAGATAAAGATAAAGATACAGATACAGATACAGATACAGATACAGATACAGATACAGATAAAGATACAGATACAGCTACAGATACAGATACAGATACAGATACAGATACAGATAAAGATAAAGATAAAGATAAAGATAAAGATAAAGATACAGATACAGATACAGATACAGATAAAGATACAGATACAGATACAGATACAGATACAGATACAGATACAAATACAGATACAGATAAAGATAAAGATAAAGATACAGATACAGATACAGATACAGATACAGATACGGATACAGATACAGATACAGATAAAGATAAAGATAAAGATAAAGATAAAGATAAAAATACAGATACAGATACAGATACAGATACAGATACATATACAGATACAGATACAGATACAGATACAGGTACAGATACAGATACAGATACAGACACAGGTAAAGAAACAGATACAGATACAGATACAGATACAGATACAGATACAGATACAGATAAAGATACAGATACAGATAAAGATAAAGATAAAGATAAAGATAAAAATACAGATACAGATACAGATACAGATACATATACAGATACAGATACAGATACAGATACAGGTACAGATACAGATACAGATACAGATAAAGATACAGATACAGATACAGATACAGATACAGATACAGATACAGATACAGATACAGATACAGATACAGATACAGATACAGATACAGATAAAGATAAAGATAAAGATAAAGATAAAAATACAGATACAGATACAGATACAGATACATATACAGATACAGATACAGATACAGATACAGGTACAGATACAGATACAGATACAGATAAAGATACATATACAGATACAGATACAGATGCAGATACAGGTACAGATACAGATACAGATACAGATACAGATAAAGATACAGATACAGATACAGATACAGATACAGATACAGATAAGATAAGATAAAGATAAAGATAAGGATAAAGATAAAGATAAAGATAAAGATAAAGATAAAGATAAAGATAAAGATAAAGATAAAGATAAAGATAAAGATAAAGAGAAAGATAAAGATAAAGATAAAAATAAAGATACAGATACTGATACAGATACAGATACAGATACAGATAAAGATAAAGATAAAGATAAAGATAAAGATAAAGATAAAGATAAAGATAAAGATAAAGATACAGATACAGATACAGATACAGATACAGATACAGATACAGATACAGATACAGATACAGATAAAGATAAAGATAAAGATAAAGATAAAGATAAAGATAAAGATAAAGATAAAGATAAAGATAAAGATAAAGATAAAGATAAAGATAAAGATACAGATACAGATAAAGATAGAGATAGAGATAAAGATACAGATACAGATACAGACAGATAAAGATAAAGATAAAGATAAAGATAAAGATACAGATACAGATACAGATACAGATACAGATACAGATAAAGGTACAGATACAGATACAGATACAGATACAGATAAAGATACAGATACAGATACAGATAAAGATAAAGATAAAGATAAAGATACAGATACAGATACAGATACAGATACAGATACAGATACAGATACAGATACAGGTACAGATACAGATACAGATACAGATACAGATACAGATAAAGATACAGATACAGATAAAGATACAGATACAGATAAAGATACAGATACAGATACAGATACAGACACAGATACAAATACAGATACAGATACAGATACAGATACAGATACAGATACAGATACAGATACAGATACAGATACAGATACAGATACAGATACAGATACAGATACAGATACAGATAAAGATACAGATACAGATAAAGATACAGATACAGATAAAGATACAGATACAGATAAAGATACAGATACAGATACAGGTAAAGATAAAGATAAAGATAAAGATACAGATACAGATACAGATACAGATACAGATACAGATACAGTTACAGATACAGATACAGATACAGATACAGATACAGATACAGATAAAGATAAAGATACAGATACAGATACAGATACAGATACAGATACAGATACAGATACAGATACAGATAAAGATAAAGATAAAGATAAAGATAAAGATAAAGATAAAGATAAAGATAAAGATAAAGATAAAGATAAAGATAAAGATAAAGATAAAGATAAAGATAAAGATAAAGATTACAGATACAGATACAGATACAGATACAGATACAGATACAGATACAGATACAGATAAAGATACAGATACAGATACAGATACAGACACAGATAAAGATAAAGATAAAGATAAAGATACAAATACAGATACAGATACAGATACAGATACAGATACAGATACGGATAAAGATAAAGATAAAGATACAGATACAGATACAGATACAGATACAGATACAGATACAGATACGGATACAGATACAGATACAGATACAGATACAGATACAGATACAGATACAGATACAGATAAAGATACAGATACAGATACAGATACAGATACAGATACAGATACAGATACAGATAAAGATAAAGATAAAGATAAAGATAAAGATAAAGATACAGATACAGATACAGATAAAGATACAGATACAGATACAGATACAGATACAGATACAGATACAGATACAAATACAGATACAGATAAAGATAAAGATAAAGATACAGATACAGATACAGATACAGATACAGATACGGATACAGATACAGATACAGATAAAGATAAAGATAAAGATAAAGATAAAAATACAGATACAGATACAGATACAGATACATATACAGATACAGATACAGATACAGATACAGATACAGATAAAGATAAAGATAAAGATACAGATACAGATACAGATAGAGATAAGATAAGATAAAGATAAAGATAAAGATAAAGATAAAGATAAAGATAAAGATAAAGATAAAGATAAAGATAAAGATAAAGGTAAAGATAAAGATAAAGATAAAGAGAAAGATAAAGATAAAGATAAAAATAAAGATACAGATACTGATACAGATACAGATACAGATACAGATAAAGATAAAGATAAAGATAAAGATAAAGATAAAGATAAAGATACAGATACAGATACAGATACAGATACAGATACAGATACAGATAAAGATAAAGATAAAGATAAAGATAAAGATAAAGATAAAGAGAAAGAGAAAGATAAAGATAAAGATAAAAATAAAGATACAGATACTGATACAGATACAGATACAGATACAGATAAAGATAAAGATAAAGATAAAGATAAAGATAAAGATAAAGATACAGATACAGATACAGATACAGATACAGATACAGATAAAGATAAAGATAAAGATAAAGATAAAGATAAAGATAAAGATAAAGATAAAGATAAAGATAAAGATAAAGATAAAGATAAAGATAAAGATACAGATACAGATACAGATAAAGATAGAGATAGAGATAAAGATACAGATACAGATACAGACAGATAAAGATAAAGATAAAGATAAAGATAAATATAAAGATACAGATACAGATACAGATACAGATAGAGATAAGATAAGATAAAGATAAAGATAAAGATAAAGATAAAGATAAAGATAAAGATAAAGATAAAGATAAAGATAAAGATAAAGATAAAGATAAAGATAAAGATAAAGATAAAGATAAAGGTAAAGATAAAGATAAAGATAAAGAGAAAGATAAAGATAAAGATAAAAATAAAGATACAGATACTGATACAGATACAGATACAGATACAGATAAAGATAAAGATAAAGATAAAGATAAAGATAAAGATACAGATACAGATACAGATACAGATACAGATACAGATACAGATAAAGATACAGATACAGCTACAGATACAGATACAGATACAGATACAGATACAGATAAAGATAAAGATAAAGATAAAGATAAAGATAAAGATAAAGATAAAGATAAAGATAAAGATAAAGATAAAGATAAAGATACAGATAAAGGTAAAGATAAAGATAAAGATAAAGAGAAAGATAAAGATAAAGATAAAAATAAAGATACAGATACTGATACAGATACAGATACAGATACAGATAAAGATAAAGATAAAGATAAAGATAAAGATAAAGATACAGATACAGATACAGATACAGATACAGATAAAGATACAGATACAGATAAAGATACAGATACAGATAAAGATACAGATACAGATACAGATACAGACACAGATACAAATACAGATACAGATACAGATACAGATACAGATACAGATACAGATACAGATACAGATACAGATACAGATACAGATACAGATACAGATACAGATACAGATAAAGATACAGATACAGATAAAGATACAGATACAGATAAAGATACAGATACAGATAAAGATACAGATACAGATACAGGTAAAGATAAAGATAAAGATAAAGATACAGATACAGATACAGATACAGATACAGATACAGATACAGTTACAGATACAGATACAGATACAGATACAGATACAGATACAGATAAAGATAAAGATACAGATACAGATACAGATACAGATACAGATACAGATACAGATACAGATAAAGATAAAGATAAAGATAAAGATAAAGATAAAGATAAAGATAAAGATAAAGATAAAGATAAAGATAAAGATAAAGATAAAGATAAAGATAAAGATAAAGATAAAGATAAAGATTACAGATACAGATACAGATACAGATACAGATACAGATACAGATACAGATACAGATAAAGATACAGATACAGATACAGATACAGATACAGATAAAGATAAAGATAAAGATAAAGATACAAATACAGATACAGATACAGATACAGATACAGATACAGATACGGATAAAGATAAAGATAAAGATACAGATACAGATACAGATACAGATACAGATACAGATACAGATACGGATACAGATACAGATACAGACACAGATACAGATACAGATACAGATACAGATAAAGATACAGATACAGATACAGATACAGATACAGATACAGATACAGATACAGATAAAGATAAAGATAAAGATAAAGATAAAGATAAAGATAAAGATACAGATACAGATACAGATAAAGATACAGATACAGATACAGATACAGATACAGATACAGATACAAATACAGATACAGATAAAGATAAAGATAAAGATACAGATACAGATACAGATACAGATACAGATACGGATACAGATACAGATACAGATAAAGATAAAGATAAAGATAAAGATAAAAATACAGATACAGATACAGATACAGATACATATACAGATACAGATACAGATACAGATACAGATACAGATAAAGATAAAGATAAAGATACAGATACAGATACAGATAGAGATAAGATAAGATAAAGATAAAGATAAAGATAAAGATAAAGATAAAGATAAAGATAAAGATAAAGATAAAGATAAAGATAAAGATAAAGATAAAGATAAAGATAAAGGTAAAGATAAAGATAAAGATAAAGAGAAAGATAAAGATAAAGATAAAAATAAAGATACAGATACTGATACAGATACAGATACAGATACAGATAAAGATAAAGATAAAGATAAAGATAAAGATAAAGATAAAGATACAGATACAGATACAGATACAGATACAGATACAGATACAGATAAAGATAAAGATAAAGATAAAGATAAAGATAAAGATAAAGAGAAAGAGAAAGATAAAGATAAAGATAAAAATAAAGATACAGATACTGATACAGATACAGATACAGATACAGATAAAGATAAAGATAAAGATAAAGATAAAGATAAAGATACAGATACAGATACAGATACAGATACAGATACAGATAAAGATAAAGATAAAGATAAAGATAAAGATAAAGATAAAGATAAAGATAAAGATAAAGATAAAGATAAAGATAAAGATAAAGATAAAGATAAAGATAAAGATAAAGATAAAGATAAAGATACAGATACAGATAAAGATAGAGATAGAGATAAAGATACAGATACAGATACAGACAGATAAAGATAAAGATAAAGATAAAGATAAATATAAAGATACAGATACAGATACAGATACAGATAGAGATAAGATAAGATAAAGATAAAGATAAAGATAAAGATAAAGATAAAGATAAAGATAAAGATAAAGATAAAGATAAAGATAAAGATAAAGATAAAGATAAAGATAAAGATAAAGATAAAGATAAAGATAAAGGTAAAGATAAAGATAAAGATAAAGAGAAAGATAAAGATAAAGATAAAAATAAAGATACAGATACTGATACAGATACAGATACAGATACAGATAAAGATAAAGATAAAGATAAAGATAAAGATAAAGATACAGATACAGATACAGATACAGATACAGATACAGATACAGATAAAGATACAGATACAGCTACAGATACAGATACAGATACAGATACAGATACAGATAAAGATAAAGATAAAGATAAAGATAAAGATAAAGATACAGATACAGATACAGATACAGATACAGATAAAGATACAGATACAGATACAGATACAGATACAGATACAGATACAAATACAGATACAGATAAAGATAAAGATAAAGATACAGATACAGATACAGATACAGATACAGATACGGATACAGATACAGATACAGATAAAGATACAGGTACAGATACAGATACAGATAAAGATAAAGATAAAGATAAAGATAAAAATACAGATACAGATACAGATACAGATACAGATACAGATACAGATACAGATAAAGATAAAGATAAAGATAAAGATAAAAATACAGATACAGATACAGATACAGATACATATACAGATACAGATACAGATACAGATACAGGTACAGATACAGATACAGATAAAGATAAAGATAAAGATAAAGATAAAGATAAAGATAAAGATAAAGATAAAGATAAAGATAAAGATAAAGATAAAGAGAAAGATAAAGATAAAGATAAAAATAAAGATACAGATACAGATACAGATACAGATACAGATACAGATACATATACAGATACAGATACAGATACAGATACAGGTACAGATACAGATACAGATACAGATACAGACACAGGTAAAGAAACAGATACAGATACAGATACAGATACAGATACAGATACAGATACAGATAAAGATACAGATACAGATAAAGATAAAGATAAAGATAAAGATAAAAATACAGATACAGATACAGATACAGATACATATACAGATACAGATACAGATACAGATACAGGTACAGATACAGATACAGATACAGATAAAGATACAGATACAGATACAGATACAGATACAGATACAGATACAGATACAGATACAGATACAGATACAGATACAGATAAAGATAAAGATAAAGATAAAGATAAAAATACAGATACAGATACAGATACAGATACATATACAGATACAGATACAGATACAGATACAGGTACAGATACAGATACAGATACAGATAAAGATACATATACAGATACAGATACAGATACAGATACAGGTACAGATACAGATACAGATACAGATACAGATAAAGATACAGATACAGATACAGATACAGATACAGATACAGATAAGATAAGATAAAGATAAAGATAAGGATAAAGATAAAGATAAAGATAAAGATAAAGATAAAGATAAAGATAAAGATAAAGATAAAGATAAAGATAAAGATAAAGATAAAGATAAAGATAAAGAGAAAGATAAAGATAAAGATAAAAATAAAGATACAGATACTGATACAGATACAGATACAGATACAGATAAAGATAAAGATAAAGATAAAGATAAAGATAAAGATAAAGATAAAGATAAAGATACAGATACAGATACAGATACAGATACAGATACAGATACAGATACAGATACAGATACAGATAAAGATAAAGATAAAGATAAAGATAAAGATAAAGATAAAGATAAAGATAAAGATAAAGATAAAGATAAAGATAAAGATAAAGATAAAGATACAGATACAGATAAAGATAGAGATAGAGATAAAGATACAGATACAGATACAGACAGATAAAGATAAAGATAAAGATAAAGATAAAGATACAGATACAGATACAGATACAGATACAGATACAGATAAAGGTACAGATACAGATACAGATACAGATACAGATAAAGATACAGATACAGATACAGATAAAGATAAAGATAAAGATAAAGATACAGATACAGATACAGATACAGATACAGATACAGATACAGATACAGATACAGGTACAGATACAGATACAGATACAGATACAGATACAGATAAAGATACAGATACAGATAAAGATACAGATACAGATAAAGATACAGATACAGATACAGATACAGACACAGATACAAATACAGATACAGATACAGATACAGATACAGATACAGATACAGATACAGATACAGATACAGATACAGATACAGATACAGATACAGATACAGATAAAGATACAGATACAGATAAAGATACAGATACAGATAAAGATACAGATACAGATAAAGATACAGATACAGATACAGGTAAAGATAAAGATAAAGATAAAGATACAGATACAGATACAGATACAGATACAGATACAGATACAGTTACAGATACAGATACAGATACAGATACAGATACAGATACAGATAAAGATAAAGATACAGATACAGATACAGATACAGATACAGATACAGATACAGATACAGATAAAGATAAAGATAAAGATAAAGATAAAGATAAAGATAAAGATAAAGATAAAGATAAAGATAAAGATAAAGATAAAGATAAAGATAAAGATAAAGATAAAGATAAAGATAAAGATAAAGATTACAGATACAGATACAGATACAGATACAGATACAGATACAGATACAGATACAGATAAAGATACAGATACAGATACAGATACAGACACAGATAAAGATAAAGATAAAGATAAAGATACAAATACAGATACAGATACAGATACAGATACAGATACAGATACGGATAAAGATAAAGATAAAGATACAGATACAGATACAGATACAGATACAGATACAGATACAGATACGGATACAGATACAGATACAGATACAGATACAGATACAGATACAGATACAGATACAGATAAAGATACAGATACAGATACAGATACAGATACAGATACAGATACAGATACAGATAAAGATAAAGATAAAGATAAAGATAAAGATAAAGATACAGATACAGATACAGATAAAGATACAGATACAGATACAGATACAGATACAGATACAGATACAAATACAGATACAGATAAAGATAAAGATAAAGATACAGATACAGATACAGATACAGATACAGATACGGATACAGATACAGATACAGATAAAGATAAAGATAAAGATAAAGATAAAAATACAGATACAGATACAGATACAGATACATATACAGATACAGATACAGATACAGATACAGATACAGATAAAGATAAAGATAAAGATACAGATACAGATACAGATAGAGATAAGATAAGATAAAGATAAAGATAAAGATAAAGATAAAGATAAAGATAAAGATAAAGATAAAGATAAAGATAAAGATAAAGATAAAGATAAAGATAAAGGTAAAGATAAAGATAAAGATAAAGAGAAAGATAAAGATAAAGATAAAAATAAAGATACAGATACTGATACAGATACAGATACAGATACAGATAAAGATAAAGATAAAGATAAAGATAAAGATAAAGATAAAGATACAGATACAGATACAGATACAGATACAGATACAGATACAGATAAAGATAAAGATAAAGATAAAGATAAAGATAAAGATAAAGAGAAAGAGAAAGATAAAGATAAAGATAAAAATAAAGATACAGATACTGATACATATACAGATACAGATACAGATAAAGATAAAGATAAAGATAAAGATAAAGATAAAGATACAGATACAGATACAGATACAGATACAGATACAGATAAAGATAAAGATAAAGATAAAGATAAAGATAAAGATAAAGATAAAGATAAAGATAAAGATAAAGATAAAGATAAAGATAAAGATAAAGATAAAGATAAAGATAAAGATAAAGATAAAGATACAGATACAGATAAAGATAGAGATAGAGATAAAGATACAGATACAGATACAGACAGATAAAGATAAAGATAAAGATAAAGATAAATATAAAGATACAGATACAGATACAGATACAGATAGAGATAAGATAAGATAAAGATAAAGATAAAGATAAAGATAAAGATAAAGATAAAGATAAAGATAAAGATAAAGATAAAGATAAAGATAAAGATAAAGATAAAGATAAAGATAAAGGTAAAGATAAAGATAAAGATAAAGAGAAAGATAAAGATAAAGATAAAAATAAAGATACAGATACTGATACAGATACAGATACAGATACAGATAAAGATAAAGATAAAGATAAAGATAAAGATAAAGATACAGATACAGATACAGATACAGATACAGATACAGATACAGATAAAGATACAGATACAGCTACAGATACAGATACAGATACAGATACAGATACAGATAAAGATAAAGATAAAGATAAAGATAAAGATAAAGATACAGATACAGATACAGATACAGATAAAGATACAGATACAGATACAGATACAGATACAGATACAGATACAAATACAGATACAGATAAAGATAAAGATAAAGATACAGATACAGATACAGATACAGATACAGATACGGATACAGATACAGATACAGATAAAGATAAAGATAAAGATAAAGATAAAAATACAGATACAGATACAGATACAGATACAGATACATATACAGATACAGATACAGATACAGATACAGGTACAGATACAGATACAGATACAGACACAGGTAAAGAAACAGATACAGATACAGATACAGATACAGATACAGATACAGATACGGATAAAGATAAAGATAAAGATACAGATACAGATACAGATACAGATACAGATACAGATACAGATACGGATACAGATACAGATACAGATAAAGATAAAGATAAAGATAAAGATAAAAATACAGATACAGATACAGATACAGATACATATACAGATACAGATACAGATACAGATACAGGTACAGATACAGATACAGATACAGATACAGATAAAGATACAGATACAGATACAGATACAGATAAAGATAAAGATAAAGATACAGATACAGATACAGATAGAGATAAGATAAGATAAAGATAAAGATAAAGATAAAGATAAAGATAAAGATAAAGATAAAGATAAAGATAAAGATAAAGATAAAGATAAAGATAAAGATAAAGATAAAGATAAAGATAAAGGTAAAGATAAAGATAAAGATAAAGAGAAAGATAAAGATAAAGATAAAAATAAAGATACAGATACTGATACAGATACAGATACAGATACAGATAAAGATAAAGATAAAGATAAAGATAAAGATAAAGATAAAGATAAAGATACAGATACAGATACAGATACAGATACAGATACAGATAAAGATAAAGATAAAGATAAAGATAAAGATAAAGATAAAGATAAAGATAAAGATAAAGATAAAGATAAAGATAAAGATAAAGATAAAGATACAGATACAGATAAAGATAGAGATAGAGATAAAGATACAGATACAGATACAGACAGATAAAGATAAAGATAAAGATAAAGATAAATATAAAGATACAGATACAGATACAGATACAGATACAGATAAAGGTACAGATACAGATACAGATACAGATACAGATAAAGATACAGATACAGATACAGATAAAGATAAAGATTAAGATACAGATACAGATACAGATACAGATACAGATACAGATACAGATACAGGTACAGATACAGATACAGATACAGATACAGATACAGATACAGATACAGATACAGATACAGATACAGATACAGATACAGATAAAGATAAAGATACAGATACAGATACAGATACAGATAAAGATAAAGATAAAGATAAAGATAAAGATAAAGATAAAGATAAAGATAAAGATAAAGATAAAGATAAAGATAAAGATAAAGATAAAGATAAAGATAAAGATAAAGATAAAGATAAAGATAAAGATTACAGATACAGATACAGATACAGATACAGATACAGATACATATAAAGAAACAGATACAGATACAGATACAGATACAGATAAAGATAAAGATAAAGATAAAGATACAGATACATATACAGATACAGATACAGATACAGATACAGGTACAGATACAGATACAGATACAGATACAGATAAAGATACAGATACAGATACAGATACAGATACAGATACAGATAAGATAAGACAAAGATAAAGATAAGGATAAAGATAAAGATAAAGATAAAGATAAAGATAAAGATAAAGATATAGATACAGACACAGATACAGATACAGATACAGATACAGATACAGATACAGATACAGATACAGATACAGATACAGATACAGATACAGATACAGATACAGATACAGATACAGATACAGATAAAGATAAAGATAAAGATAAAGATAAAAATACAGATACAGATACAGATACAGATACATATACAGATACAGATACAGATACAGATACAGGTACAGATACAGATACAGATACAGATACAGATAAAGATACAGATACAGATACAGATACAGATACAGATAAAGATAAAGATAAAGATACAGATACAGATACAGATAGAGATAAGAT
Organism: Anastrepha ludens; assembly: GCF_028408465.1. Classification (NCBI taxonomy): domain Eukaryota; kingdom Metazoa; phylum Arthropoda; class Insecta; order Diptera; family Tephritidae; genus Anastrepha; species Anastrepha ludens. The sequence continues at coordinate 139,882 of NW_026530032.1, forward strand.
AAGATAAAGATAAAGATAAAGATAAAGATAAAGATAAAGATAAAGATAAAGATAAAGATAAAGATAAAGATAAAGATAAAGATAAAGATAAAGATAAAGATAAAGATAAAGATAAAGATAAAGAGAAAGATAAAGATAAAAATAAAGATACAGATACTGATACAGATACAGATACAGATACAGATAAAGATAAAGATAAAGATAAAGATAAAGATAAAGATAAAGATAAAGATAAAGATACAGATACAGATACAGATACAGATACAGATACAGATACAGATACAGATACAGATACAGATACAGATACAGATAAAGATAAAGATAAAGATAAAGATAAAGATAAAGATAAAGATAAAGATAAAGATAAAGATAAAGATAAAGATAGAGATAAAGATACAGATACAGATAAAGATAGAGATAGAGATAAAGATACAGATACAGATACAGACAGATAAAGATAAAGATAAAGATAAAGATAAAGATACAGATACAGATACAGATACAGATACAGATACAGATAAAGGTACAGATACAGATACAGATACAGATACAGATAAAGATACAGATACAGATACAGATAAAGATAAAGATAAAGATAAAGATACAGATACAGATACAGATACAGATACAGATACAGATACAGATACAGATACAGGTACAGATACAGATACAGATACAGATACAGATACAGATAAAGATACAGATACAGATAAAGATACAGATACAGATAAAGATACAGATACAGATACAGATACAGACACAGATACAAATACAGATACAGATACAGATACAGATACAGATACAGATACAGATACAGATACAGATACAGATACAGATACAGATACAGATACAGATACAGATAAAGATACAGATACAGATAAAGATACAGATACAGATAAAGATACAGATACAGATAAAGATACAGATGCAGATACAGGTAAAGATAAAGATAAAGATAAAGATAAAGATACAGATACAGATACAGATACAGATACAGATACAGTTACAGATACAGATACAGATACAGATACAGATACAGATACAGATACAGATAAAGATAAAGATACAGATACAGATACAGATACAGATACAGATACAGATACAGATACAGATAAAGATAAAGATAAAGATAAAGATAAAGATAAAGATAAAGATAAAGATAAAGATAAAGATAAAGATAAAGATAAAGATAAAGATAAAGATAAAGATAAAGATAAAGATAAAGATAAAGATTACAGATACAGATACAGATACAGATACAGATACAGATACAGATACAGATACAGATAAAGATACAGATACAGATACAGATACAGATACAGATAAAGATAAAGATAAAGATAAAGATACAAATACAGATACAGATACAGATACAGATACAGATACAGATACGGATAAAGATAAAGATAAAGATACAGATACAGATACAGATACAGATACAGATACAGATACGGATACAGATACAGATACAGATACAGATACAGATACAGATACAGATACAGATACAGATACAGATAAAGATACAGATACAGATACAGATACAGATACAGATACAGATACAGATACAGATAAAGATAAAGATAAAGATACAGATACAGATACAGATAAAGATACAGATACAGATACAGATACAGATACAGATACAGATACAAATACAGATACAGATAAAGATAAAGATAAAGATACAGATACAGATACAGATACAGATACAGATACGGATACAGATACAGATACAGATAAAGATAAAGATAAAGATAAAGATAAAAATACAGATACAGATACAGATACAGATACATATACAGATACAGATACAGATACAGATACAGATACAGATAAAGATAAAGATAAAGATACAGATACAGATACAGATAGAGATAAGATAAGATAAAGATAAAGATAAAGATAAAGATAAAGATAAAGATAAAGATAAAGATAAAGATAAAGATAAAGATAAAGAGAAAGATAAAGGTAAAGATAAAGATAAAGATAAAGAGAAAGATAAAGATAAAGATAAAAATAAAGATACAGATACTGATACAGATACAGATACAGATACAGATAAAGATAAAGATAAAGATAAAGATAAAGATACAGATACAGATACAGATACAGATACAGATACAGATAAAGATAAAGATAAAGATAAAGATAAAGATAAAGATAAAGAGAAAGAGAAAGATAAAGATAAAGATAAAAATAAAGATACAGATACTGATACAGATACAGATACAGATACAGATAAAGATAAAGATAAAGATAAAGATAAAGATAAAGATACAGATACAGATACAGATACAGATACAGATACAGATAAAGATAAAGATAAAGATAAAGATAAAGATAAAGATAAAGATAAAGATAAAGATAAAGATAAAGATAAAGATAAAGATAAAGATAAAGATAAAGATACAGATACAGATAAAGATAGAGATAGAGATAAAGATACAGATACAGATACAGACAGATAAAGATAAAGATAAAGATAAAGATAAATATAAAGATACAGATACAGATACAGATACAGATAGAGATAAGATAAGATAAAGATAAAGATAAAGATAAAGATAAAGATAAAGATAAAGATAAAGATAAAGATAAAGATAAAGATAAAGATAAAGATAAAGATAAAGATAAAGATAAAGATAAAGGTAAAGATAAAGATAAAGATAAAGAGAAAGATAAAGATAAAGATAAAAATAAAGATACAGATACTGATACAGATACAGATACAGATACAGATAAAGATAAAGATAAAGATAAAGATAAAGATACAGATACAGATACAGATACAGATACAGATACAGATACAGATACAGATACAGATACAGATACAGATACAGATACAGATACAGATACAGATACAGATAAAGATAAAGATAAAGATAAAGATAAAGATACAGATACAGATACAGATACAGATAAAGATACAGATACAGATACAGATACAGATACAGATACAGATACAAATACAGATACAGATAAAGATAAAGATAAAGATACAGATACAGATACAGATACAGATACAGATACAGATACGGATACAGATACAGATACAGATACAGATAAAGATAAAGATAAAGATAAAGATAAAAATACAGATACAGATACAGATACAGATACAGATACATATACAGATACAGATACAGATACAGATACAGGTACAGATACAGATACAGATACAGACACAGGTAAAGAAACAGATACAGATACAGATACAGATACAGATACAGATACAGATACGGATAAAGATAAAGATAAAGATACAGATACAGATACAGATACAGATACAGATACAGATACGGATACAGATACAGATACAGATAAAGATAAAGATAAAGATAAAGATAAAGATAAAAATACAGATACAGATACAGATACAGATACATATACAGATACAGATACAGATACAGATACAGGTACAGATACAGATACAGATACAGATACAGATAAAGATACAGATACAGATACAGATACAGATAAAGATAAAGATAAAGATACAGATACAGATACAGATAGAGATAAGATAAGATAAAGATAAAGATAAAGATAAAGATAAAGATAAAGATAAAGATAAAGATAAAGATAAAGATAAAGATAAAGATAAAGATAAAGATAAAGATAAAGGTAAAGATAAAGATAAAGATAAAGAGAAAGATAAAGATAAAGATAAAAATAAAGATACAGATACTGATACAGATACAGATACAGATACAGATAAAGATAAAGATAAAGATAAAGATAAAGATAAAGATAAAGATACAGATACAGATACAGATACAGATACAGATACAGATAAAGATAAAGATAAAGATAAAGATAAAGATAAAGATAAAGATAAAGATAAAGATAAAGATAAAGATAAAGATAAAGATAAAGATAAAGATACAGATACAGATAAAGATAGAGATAGAGATAAAGATACAGATACAGATACAGACAGATAAAGATAAAGATAAAGATAAAGATAAAGATAAAGATAAATATAAAGATACAGATACAGATACAGATACAGATACAGATAAAGGTACAGATACAGATACAGATACAGATACAGATAAAGATACAGATACAGATACAGATAAAGATAAAGATTAAGATACAGATACAGATACAGATACAGATACAGATACAGATACAGGTACAGATACAGATACAGATACAGATACAGATACAGATACAGATAAAGATACAGATACAGATAAAGATACAGATACAGATAAAGATACAGATACAGATACAGATACAGACACAGATACAAATACAGATACAGATACAGATACAGATACAGATACAGATACAGATACGGATACAGATACAGATACAGATACAGATACAGATAAAGATACAGATACAGATAAAGATACAGATACAGATAAAGATACAGATACAGATACAGGTAAAGATAAAGATAAAGATAAAGATAAAGATACAGATACAGATACAGATACAGATACAGATACAGTTACAGATACAGATACAGATACAGATACAGATACAGATACAGATAAAGATAAAGATACAGATACAGATACAGATACAGATACAGATACAGATACAGATACAGATAAAGATAAAGATAAAGATAAAGATAAAGATAAAGATAAAGATAAAGATAAAGATAAAGATAAAGATAAAGATAAAGATAAAGATAAAGATAAAGATAAAGATAAAGATAAAGATTACAGATACAGATACAGATACAGATACAGATACAGATACAGATACAGATACAGATACAGATAAAGATACAGATACAGATACAGATACAGATAAAGATAAAGATAAAGATAAAGATAAAGATACAAATACAGATACAGATACAGATACAGATACAGATACAGATACAGATACAGATACAGGTAAAGAAACAGATACAGATACAGATACAGATACAGATACGGATAAAGATAAAGATACAGGTACAGATACAGATACAGATACAGATACAGATACGGATACAGATACAGATACAGATACAGATACAGATACAGATACAGATACAGATAAAGATACAGATACAGATACAGATACAGATACAGATACAGATACAGATACAGATACAGATACAGATACAGATAAAGATAAAGATAAAGATACAGATACAGATACAGATACAGATAAAGATACAGATACAGATACAGATACAGATACAGATACAGATACAGATACAGATACAGATACAGATACAGATACAGATACAGATACAGATACAGATACAGATACAGATACAGATACAGATACAGATACAGATACAGATACAGATGCAGATACAGATAAGATAAGATAAAGATAAAGATAAAGTTGAGATAAAGATAAAGATAAAGATAAAGCTAAAGATAAAGATAGAGATAAAGATAAAGATAAAGATAAAGATAAAGATAAAGATAAAGATAAAGATAAAGATAAAGATAAAGATAAAGATAAAGATAAAGATAAAGATAAAGATAAAGATAAAGATAAAGATAAAGATAAAGATAAAGATAAAGATAAAGATAAAGATAAAGATAACGATAAAGATAAAGATAAAGATAAAGATAAAGATAAAGATAAAGATAAAGATAAAGATAAAGATAAAGATAAAGATAAAGATAAAGATAAAGATACAGATAAAGATAAAGATAAAGATAAAGATAAAGATAAAGATAAAGATAAAGATAAAGATAAAGATAAAGATAAAGATAAAGATAAAGATAAAGATAAAGATAAAGATAAAGATAAAGATACAGATACAGATACAGATACAGATACAGATACAGATACAGATACAGATACAGATACAGATACAGATACAGATACAGATACAGATACAGATACAGATACAGATAAGATAAGATAAAGATAAAGATAAAGTTAAGATAAAGATACAGATACATATACAGATACAGATACAGATACAGATACAGATACAGATACAGATACAGATACAGATAAGATAAGATAAAGATAAAGATAAAGATAAAGTTAAGATAAAGATACAGATACAGTTACAGATACAGATGAAGATAAAGATAAAGATAAAGATAAAGATACAGATACAGATACAGATACAGATACAGATAAAGATACAGATACAGATACAGATAAAGATAAAGATAAAGATACAGATACAGATACAGACACAGATACAGATACAGATGCAGATACAGATACAGATACAGATACAGATACAGATACAGATACAGATACAGATACAGATACAGATACAGATACAGATACAGATACAGATAAAGATACAGATACAGATAAGATAAGATAAAGATAAAGATAAAGTTAAGATAAAGATACAGATACATATACAGATACAGATACAGATACAGATACAGATACAGATACAGATACAGATAAGATAAGATAAAGATAAAGATAAAGATAAAGTTAAGATAAAGATACAGATAAAGATAAAGATAAAGATAAAGATAAAGATAAAGATAAAGATAAAGATAAAGATAAAGATAAAGATAAAGATAAAGATAAAGATAAAGATAAAGATAAAGATACAGATACAGATACAGATACAGATACAGATACAGATACAGATACAGATACAGATACAGATACAGATACAGATACAGATACAGATACAGATACAGATACAGATACAGATAAGATAAGATAAAGATAAAGATAAAGTTAAGATAAAGATACAGATACATATACAGATACAGATACAGATACAGATACAGATACAGATACAGATACAGATAAGATAAGATAAAGATAAAGATAAAGATAAAGTTAAGATAAAGATACAGATACAGATACAGATACAGATGAAGATAAAGATAAAGATAAAGATAAAGATACAGATACAGATACAGATACAGATACAGATACAGATAAAGATACAGATACAGATACAGATAAAGATAAAGATACAGATACAGATACAGATACAGACACAGATACAGATACAGATACAGATACAGATACAGATACAGATACAGATAAAGATACAGATACAGATAAAGATACAGATACAGATACAGATACAGATAAAGATAAAGATAAAGATAAAGATAAAGATACAAATACAGATACAGATACAGATACAGATACAGATACAGATACAGATAAGATAAAATAAAGATAAAGATAAAGTTAAGATAAAGATACAGATACATATACAGATACAGATACAGATACAGATACAGATACAGATACAGATACAGATAAGATAAGATAAAGATAAAGATAAAGTTAAGATAAAGATACAGATACAGATACAGATACAGATAAAGATAAAGATAAAGATAAAGATAAAGATACAGATACAGATGCAGATACAGATACAGATAAAGATACAGATACAGATACAGATAAAGATAAAGATACAGATACAGATACAGATACAGATACAGATACAGGTACAGATACAGATACAGATACAGATACAGATACAGATACAGATACAGATACAGATACAGATACAGATACAGATACAGATACAGATACAGATACAGATACAGATAAAGATACAGATACAGATAAAGATACAGATACAGATACAGATACAGATAAAGATAAAGAGAAAGATAAAGATACAAATACAGATACAGATACAGATACAGATACAGATACAGATACAGATACAGATACAGATACAGGTAAAGAAACAGATACAGATACAGATACAGATACAGATACAGATACGGATAAAGATAAAGATAAAGATACAGATACAGATACAGATACAGATACAGATACGGATACAGATACAGATACAGATACAGATACAGATACAGATACAGATACAGATACAGATACAGATACAGATACAGATAAAGATAAAGATACAGATACAGATACAGATAAAGATAAAGATAAAGATAAAGATAAAGATAAAGATAAAGATAAAGATAAAGATAAAGATAAAGATAAAGATAAAGATAAAGATAAAGATAAAGATAAAGATAAAGATAAAGATAAAGATAAAGATAAAGATAAAGATAAAGATAAAGATAAAGATACAGATACAGATACAGATACAGATAAAGATAAAGATTACAGATACAGATACAGATACAGATACAGATACAGATACAGATACATATAAAGAAACAGATACAGATACAGATACAGATACAGATACAGATAAAGATAAAGATAAAGATAAAGATACAGATACATTTACAGATACAGATACAGATACAGATACAGGTACAGATACAGATACAGATACAGATAAAGATACAGATACAGATACAGATACAGATACAGATACAGATACAGATAAGATAAGATAAAGATAAAGATAAGGATAAAGATAAAGATAAAGATAAAGATAAAGATAAAGATATAGATACAGATAAAGATACAGATACAGATACAGATACAGATACAGATACAGATACAGATACAGATACAGATACAGATACAGATAAAGATAAAGATAAAGATAAAAATACAGATACAGATACAGATACAGATACATATACAGATACAGATACAGATACAGATACAGGTACAGATACAGATACAGATACAGATACAGATAAAGATACAGATACAGATACAGATACAGATACAGATAAAGATAAAGATAAAGATAAAGATACAGATACAGATACAGATAAAGATAAAGATACAGATACAGATACAGATACAGATACAGATACAGATACAGATACAGATACAGATAAAGATAAAGATAAAGATAAAGATAAAGATAAAGATAAAGATAAAGATAAAGATAAAGATAAAGATAAAGATAAAGATACAGATACAGATAAAGATAGAGATAGAGATAAAGATACAGATACAGATACAGACAGATAAAGATAAAGATAAAGATAAAGATAAAGATAAAGATACAGATACAGATACAGATACAGATACAGATACAGATACAGATAAAGATACAGATACAGATACAGATACAGATACAGATAAAGATAAAGATAAAGATAAAGATACAAATACAGATACAGATACAGATACAGATACAGATACAGATACGGATAAAGATAAAGATAAAGATACAGATACAGATACAGATACAGATACAGATACAGATACAGATACGGATACAGATACAGATACAGATACAGATACAGATACAGATACAGATACAGATACAGATACAGATAAAGATACAGATACAGATACAGATACAGATACAGATACAGATACAGATACAGATAAAGATAAAGATAAAGATACAGATACAGATACAGATAAAGATACAGATACAGATACAGATACAGATACAGATACAGATACAAATACAGATACAGATAAAGATAAAGATAAAGATACAGATACAGATACAGATACAGATACAGATACGGATACAGATACAGATACAGATAAAGATAAAGATAAAGATAAAGATAAAAATACAGATACAGATACAGATACAGATACATATACAGATACAGATACAGATACAGATACAGATACAGATAAAGATAAAGATAAAGATACAGATACAGATACAGATAGAGATAAGATAAGATAAAGATAAAGATAAAGATAAAGATAAAGATAAAGATAAAGATAAAGATAAAGATAAAGATAAAGATAAAGATAAAGAGAAAGATAAAGGTAAAGATAAAGATAAAGATAAAGAGAAAGATAAAGATAAAGATAAAAATAAAGATACAGATACTGATACAGATACAGATACAGATACAGATAAAGATAAAGATAAAGATAAAGATAAAGATACAGATACAGATACAGATACAGATACAGATACAGATAAAGATAAAGATAAAGATAAAGATAAAGATAAAGATAAAGAGAAAGAGAAAGATAAAGATAAAGATAAAAATAAAGATACAGATACTGATACAGATACAGATACAGATACAGATAAAGATAAAGATAAAGATAAAGATAAAGATAAAGATACAGATACAGATACAGATACAGATACAGATACAGATAAAGATAAAGATAAAGATAAAGATAAAGATAAAGATAAAGATAAAGATAAAGATAAAGATAAAGATAAAGATAAAGATAAAGATAAAGATAAAGATACAGATACAGATAAAGATAGAGATAGAGATAAAGATACAGATACAGATACAGACAGATAAAGATAAAGATAAAGATAAAGATAAATATAAAGATACAGATACAGATACAGATACAGATAGAGATAAGATAAGATAAAGATAAAGATAAAGATAAAGATAAAGATAAAGATAAAGATAAAGATAAAGATAAAGATAAAGATAAAGATAAAGATAAAGATAAAGATAAAGATAAAGATAAAGATAAAGATAAAGATAAAGATAAAGATAAAGGTAAAGATAAAGATAAAGATAAAGAGAAAGATAAAGATAAAGATAAAAATAAAGATACAGATACTGATACAGATACAGATACAGATACAGATAAAGATAAAGATAAAGATAAAGATAAAGATACAGATACAGATACAGATACAGATACAGATACAGATACAGATAAAGATACAGATACAGATACAGATACAGATACAGATACAGATACAGATACAGATAAAGATAAAGATAAAGATAAAGATAAAGATACAGATACAGATACAGATACAGATAAAGATACAGATACAGATACAGATACAGATACAGATACAGATACAAATACAGATACAGATAAAGATAAAGATAAAGATACAGATACAGATACAGATACAGATACAGATACAGATACGGATACAGATACAGATACAGATACAGATAAAGATAAAGATAAAGATAAAGATAAAAATACAGATACAGATACAGATACAGATACAGATACATATACAGATACAGATACAGATACAGATACAGGTACAGATACAGATACAGATACAGACACAGGTAAAGAAACAGATACAGATACAGATACAGATACAGATACAGATACAGATACGGATAAAGATAAAGATAAAGATACAGATACAGATACAGATACAGATACAGATACAGATACGGATACAGATACAGATACAGATAAAGATAAAGATAAAGATAAAGATAAAGATAAAAATACAGATACAGATACAGATACAGATACATATACAGATACAGATACAGATACAGATACAGGTACAGATACAGATACAGATACAGATACAGATAAAGATACAGATACAGATACAGATACAGATAAAGATAAAGATACAGATACAGATACAGATAGAGATAAGATAAGATAAAGATAAAGATAAAGATAAAGATAAAGATAAAGATAAAGATAAAGATAAAGATAAAGATAAAGATAAAGATAAAGATAAAGATAAAGATAAAGATAAAGATAAAGATAAAGATAAAGGTAAAGATAAAGATAAAGATAAAGAGAAAGATAAAGATAAAGATAAAAATAAAGATACAGATACTGATACAGATACAGATACAGATACAGATAAAGATAAAGATAAAGATAAAGATAAAGATAAAGATAAAGATACAGATACAGATACAGATACAGATACAGATACAGATAAAGATAAAGATAAAGATAAAGATAAAGATAAAGATAAAGATAAAGATAAAGATAAAGATAAAGATAAAGATAAAGATAAAGATAAAGATACAGATACAGATAAAGATAGAGATAGAGATAAAGATACAGATACAGATACAGACAGATAAAGATAAAGATAAAGATAAAGATAAAGATAAATATAAAGATACAGATACAGATACAGATACAGATACAGATAAAGGTACAGATACAGATACAGATACAGATACAGATAAAGATACAGATACAGATACAGATAAAGATAAAGATTAAGATACAGATACAGATACAGATACAGATACAGATACAGATACAGATACAGATACAGGTACAGATACAGATACAGATACAGATACAGATACAGATACAGATAAAGATACAGATACAGATAAAGATACAGATACAGATAAAGATACAGATACAGATACAGATACAGACACAGATACAAATACAGATACAGATACAGATACAGATACAGATACAGATACAGATACGGATACAGATACAGATACAGATACAGATACAGATAAAGATACAGATACAGATAAAGATACAGATACAGATAAAGATACAGATACAGATACAGGTAAAGATAAAGATAAAGATAAAGATAAAGATACAGATACAGATACAGATACAGATACAGATACAGTTACAGATACAGATACAGATACAGATACAGATACAGATACAGATAAAGATAAAGATACAGATACAGATACAGATACAGATACAGATACAGATACAGATACAGATAAAGATAAAGATAAAGATAAAGATAAAGATAAAGATAAAGATAAAGATAAAGATAAAGATAAAGATAAAGATAAAGATAAAGATAAAGATAAAGATAAAGATAAAGATAAAGATAAAGATTACAGATACAGATACAGATACAGATACAGATACAGATACAGATACAGATACAGATACAGATACAGATAAAGATACAGATACAGATACAGATACAGATAAAGATAAAGATAAAGATAAAGATAAAGATACAAATACAGATACAGATACAGATACAGATACAGATACAGATACAGATACAGATACAGGTAAAGAAACAGATACAGATACAGATACAGATACAGATACGGATAAAGATAAAGATACAGGTACAGATACAGATACAGATACAGATACAGATACGGATACAGATACAGATACAGATACAGATACAGATACAGATACAGATACAGATAAAGATACAGATACAGATACAGATACAGATACAGATACAGATACAGATAAAGATAAAGATAAAGATACAGATACAGATACAGATACAGATAAAGATACAGATACAGATACAGATACAGATACAGATACAGATACAGATACAGATACAGATACAGATACAGATACAGATACAGATACAGATACAGATACAGATACAGATACAGATACAGATACAGATACAGATACAGATACAGATAAGATAAGATAAAGATAAAGATAAAGTTGAGATAAAGATAAAGATAAAGATAAAGCTAAAGATAAAGATAGAGATAAAGATAAAGATAAAGATAAAGATAAAGATAAAGATAAAGATAAAGATAAAGATAAAGATAAAGATAAAGAGAAAGATAAAGGTAAAGATAAAGATAAAGATAAAGAGAAAGATAAAGATAAAGATAAAAATAAAGATACAGATACTGATACAGATACAGATACAGATACAGATAAAGATAAAGATAAAGATAAAGATAAAGATACAGATACAGATACAGATACAGATACAGATACAGATAAAGATAAAGATAAAGATAAAGATAAAGATAAAGATAAAGAGAAAGAGAAAGATAAAGATAAAGATAAAAATAAAGATACAGATACTGATACAGATACAGATACAGATACAGATAAAGATAAAGATAAAGATAAAGATAAAGATAAAGATACAGATACAGATACAGATACAGATACAGATACAGATAAAGATAAAGATAAAGATAAAGATAAAGATAAAGATAAAGATAAAGATAAAGATAAAGATAAAGATAAAGATAAAGATAAAGATAAAGATAAAGATACAGATACAGATAAAGATAGAGATAGAGATAAAGATACAGATACAGATACAGACAGATAAAGATAAAGATAAAGATAAAGATAAATATAAAGATACAGATACAGATACAGATACAGATAGAGATAAGATAAGATAAAGATAAAGATAAAGATAAAGATAAAGATAAAGATAAAGATAAAGATAAAGATAAAGATAAAGATAAAGATAAAGATAAAGATAAAGATAAAGATAAAGATAAAGATAAAGATAAAGATAAAGATAAAGATAAAGGTAAAGATAAAGATAAAGATAAAGAGAAAGATAAAGATAAAGATAAAAATAAAGATACAGATACTGATACAGATACAGATACAGATACAGATAAAGATAAAGATAAAGATAAAGATAAAGATACAGATACAGATACAGATACAGATACAGATACAGATACAGATAAAGATACAGATACAGATACAGATACAGATACAGATACAGATACAGATACAGATAAAGATAAAGATAAAGATAAAGATAAAGATACAGATACAGATACAGATACAGATAAAGATACAGATACAGATACAGATACAGATACAGATACAGATACAAATACAGATACAGATAAAGATAAAGATAAAGATACAGATACAGATACAGATACAGATACAGATACAGATACGGATACAGATACAGATACAGATACAGATAAAGATAAAGATAAAGATAAAGATAAAAATACAGATACAGATACAGATACAGATACAGATACATATACAGATACAGATACAGATACAGATACAGGTACAGATACAGATACAGATACAGACACAGGTAAAGAAACAGATACAGATACAGATACAGATACAGATACAGATACAGATACGGATAAAGATAAAGATAAAGATACAGATACAGATACAGATACAGATACTGATACAGATACGGATACAGATACAGATACAGATAAAGATAAAGATAAAGATAAAGATAAAGATAAAAATACAGATACAGATACAGATACAGATACATATACAGATACAGATACAGATACAGATACAGGTACAGATACAGATACAGATACAGATACAGATAAAGATACAGATACAGATACAGATACAGATAAAGATAAAGATACAGATACAGATACAGATAGAGATAAGATAAGATAAAGATAAAGATAAAGATAAAGATAAAGATAAAGATAAAGATAAAGATAAAGATAAAGATAAAGATAAAGATAAAGATAAAGATAAAGATAAAGATAAAGATAAAGATAAAGGTAAAGATAAAGATAAAGATAAAGAGAAAGATAAAGATAAAGATAAAAATAAAGATACAGATACTGATACAGATACAGATACAGATACAGATAAAGATAAAGATAAAGATAAAGATAAAGATAAAGATAAAGATACAGATACAGATACAGATACAGATACAGATACAGATAAAGATAAAGATAAAGATAAAGATAAAGATAAAGATAAAGATAAAGATAAAGATAAAGATAAAGATAAAGATAAAGATAAAGATAAAGATAAAGATAAAGATAAAGATACAGATACAGATAAAGATAGAGATAGAGATAAAGATACAGATACAGATACAGACAGATAAAGATAAAGATAAAGATAAAGATAAAGATAAATATAAAGATACAGATACAGATACAGATACAGATACAGATAAAGGTACAGATACAGATACAGATACAGATACAGATAAAGATACAGATACAGATACAGATAAAGATAAAGATTAAGATACAGATACAGATACAGATACAGATACAGATACAGATACAGATACAGATACAGGTACAGATACAGATACAGATACAGATACAGATACAGATACAGATAAAGATACAGATACAGATAAAGATACAGATACAGATAAAGATACAGATACAGATACAGATACAGACACAGATACAAATACAGATACAGATACAGATACAGATACAGATACAGATACAGATACGGATACAGATACAGATACAGATACAGATACAGATAAAGATACAGATACAGATAAAGATACAGATACAGATAAAGATACAGATACAGATACAGGTAAAGATAAAGATAAAGATAAAGATAAAGATACAGATACAGATACAGATACAGATACAGATACAGTTACAGATACAGATACAGATACAGATACAGATACAGATACAGATAAAGATAAAGATACAGATACAGATACAGATACAGATACAGATACAGATACAGATACAGATAAAGATAAAGATAAAGATAAAGATAAAGATAAAGATAAAGATAAAGATAAAGATAAAGATAAAGATAAAGATAAAGATAAAGATAAAGATAAAGATAAAGATAAAGATAAAGATTACAGATACAGATACAGATACAGATACAGATACAGATACAGATACAGATACAGATACAGATACAGATAAAGATACAGATACAGATACAGATACAGATAAAGATAAAGATAAAGATAAAGATAAAGATACAAATACAGATACAGATACAGATACAGATACAGATACAGATACAGATACAGATACAGGTAAAGAAACAGATACAGATACAGATACAGATACAGATACGGATAAAGATAAAGATACAGGTACAGATACAGATACAGATACAGATACAGATACGGATACAGATACAGATACAGATACAGATACAGATACAGATACAGATAAAGATACAGATACAGATACAGATACAGATACAGATACAGATACAGATACAGATACAGATACAGATACAGATAAAGATAAAGATAAAGATACAGATACAGATACAGATACAGATAAAGATACAGATACAGATACAGATACAGATACAGATACAGATACAGATACAGATACAGATACAGATACAGATACAGATACAGATACAGATACAGATACAGATACAGATACAGATACAGATACAGATACAGATACAGATACAGATACAGATAAGATAAGATAAAGATAAAGATAAAGTTGAGATAAAGATAAAGATAAAGATAAAGCTAAAGATAAAGATAGAGATAAAGATAAAGATAAAGATAAAGATAAAGATAAAGATAAAGATAAAGATAAAGATAAAGATAAAGATAAAGATAAAGATAAAGATAAAGATAAAGATAAAGATAAAGATAAAGATAAAGATAAAGATAAAGATAAAGATAAAGATAAAGATAAAGATAACGATAAAGATAAAGATAAAGATAAAGATAAAGATAAAGATAAAGATAAAGATAAAGATAAAGATAAAGATAAAGATAAAGATAAAGATAAAGATAAAGATACAGATAAAGATAAAGATAAAGATAAAGATAAAGATAAAGATAAAGATAAAGATAAAGATAAAGATAAAGATAAAGATAAAGATAAAGATAAAGATAAAGATAAAGATACAGATACAGATACAGATACAGATACAGATACAGATACAGATACAGATACAGATACAGATACAGATACAGATACAGATACAGATACAGATACAGATACAGATAAGATAAGATAAAGATAAAGATAAAGTTAAGATAAAGATACAGATACATATACAGATACAGATACAGATACAGATACAGATACAGATACAGATACAGATAAGATAAGATAAAGATAAAGATAAAGATAAAGTTAAGATAAAGATACAGATACAGATACAGATACAGATGAAGATAAAGATAAAGATAAAGATAAAGATACAGATACAGATACAGATACAGATACAGATAAAGATACAGATACAGATACAGATAAAGATAAAGATAAAGATACAGATACAGATACAGACACAGATACAGATACAGATGCAGATACAGATACAGATACAGATACAGATACAGATACAGATACAGATACAGATACAGATACAGATACAGATACAGATACAGATACAGATAAAGATACAGATACAGATAAGATAAGATAAAGATAAAGATAAAGTTAAGATAAAGATACAGATACATATACAGATACAGATACAGATACAGATACAGATACAGATACAGATACAGATAAGATAAGATAAAGATAAAGATAAAGATAAAGTTAAGATAAAGATACAGATAAAGGTAAAGATAAAGATAAAGATAAAGATAAAGATAAAGATAAAGATAAAGATAAAGATAAAGATAAAGATAAAGATAAAGATAAAGATAAAGATAAAGATAAAGATAAAGATACAGATACAGATACAGATACAGATACAGATACAGATACAGATACAGATACAGGTACAGATACAGATACAGATACAGATACAGATAAAGATACAGATACAGATACAGATACAGATACAGATAAAGATAAAGATAAAGATACAGATACAGATACAGATAAAGATAAAGATACAGATACAGATACAGATACAGATACAGATACAGATACAGATACAGATACAGATAAAGATAAAGATAAAGATAAAGATAAAGATAAAGATAAAGATAAAGATAAAGATAAAGATAAAGATAAAGATAAAGATAAAGATACAGATACAGATAAAGATAGAGATAGAGATAAAGATACAGATACAGATACAGACAGATAAAGATAAAGATAAAGATAAAGATAAAGATAAAGATACAGATACAGATACAGATACAGATACAGATACAGATACAGATAAAGATACAGATACAGATACAGATACAGATACAGATAAAGATAAAGATAAAGATAAAGATACAAATACAGATACAGATACAGATACAGATACAGATACAGATACGGATAAAGATAAAGATAAAGATACAGATACAGATACAGATACAGATACAGATACAGATACAGATACGGATACAGATACAGATACAGATACAGATACAGATACAGATACAGATACAGATACAGATACAGATAAAGATACAGATACAGATACAGATACAGATACAGATACAGATACAGATACAGATAAAGATAAAGATAAAGATACAGATACAGATACAGATAAAGATACAGATACAGATACAGATACAGATACAGATACAGATACAAATACAGATACAGATAAAGATAAAGATAAAGATACAGATACAGATACAGATACAGATACAGATACGGATACAGATACAGATACAGATAAAGATAAAGATAAAGATAAAGATAAAAATACAGATACAGATACAGATGCAGATACATATACAGATACAGATACAGATACAGATACAGATACAGATAAAGATAAAGATAAAGATACAGATACAGATACAGATAGAGATAAGATAAGATAAAGATAAAGATAAAGATAAAGATAAAGATAAAGATAAAGATAAAGATAAAGATAAAGATAAAGAGAAAGATAAAGGTAAAGATAAAGATAAAGATAAAGAGAAAGATAAAGATAAAGATAAAAATAAAGATACAGATACTGATACAGATACAGATACAGATACAGATAAAGATAAAGATAAAGATAAAGATAAAGATACAGATACAGATACAGATACAGATACAGATACAGATAAAGATAAAGATAAAGATAAAGATAAAGATAAAGATAAAGAGAAAGAGAAAGATAAAGATAAAGATAAAAATAAAGATACAGATACTGATACAGATACAGATACAGATACAGATAAAGATAAAGATAAAGATAAAGATAAAGATAAAGATACAGATACAGATACAGATACAGATACAGATACAGATAAAGATAAAGATAAAGATAAAGATAAAGATAAAGATAAAGATAAAGATAAAGATAAAGATAAAGATAAAGATAAAGATAAAGATACAGATACAGATAAAGATAGAGATAGAGATAAAGATACAGATACAGATACAGACAGATAAAGATAAAGATAAAGATAAAGATAAATATAAAGATACAGATACAGATACAGATACAGATAGAGATAAGATAAGATAAAGATAAAGATAAAGATAAAGATAAAGATAAAGATAAAGATAAAGATAAAGATAAAGATAAAGATAAAGATAAAGATAAAGATAAAGATAAAGATAAAGATAAAGATAAAGATAAAGATAAAGGTAAAGATAAAGATAAAGATAAAGAGAAAGATAAAGATAAAGATAAAAATAAAGATACAGATACTGATACAGATACAGATACAGATACAGATAAAGATAAAGATAAAGATAAAGATAAAGATAAAGATACAGATACAGATACAGATACAGATACAGATACAGATACAGATAAAGATACAGATACAGATACAGATACAGATACAGATACAGATACAGATACAGATAAAGATAAAGATAAAGATAAAGATAAAGATAAAGATACAGATACAGATACAGATACAGATAAAGATACAGATACAGATACAGATACAGATACAGATACAGATACAAATACAGATACAGATAAAGATAAAGATAAAGATACAGATACAGATACAGATACAGATACAGATACAGATACGGATACAGATACAGATACAGATACAGATAAAGATAAAGATAAAGATAAAGATAAAAATACAGATACAGATACAGATACAGATACAGATACATATACAGATACAGATACAGATACAGATACAGGTACAGATACAGATACAGATACAGACACAGGTAAAGAAACAGATACAGATACAGATACAGATACAGATACAGATACGGATAAAGATAAAGATAAAGATACAGATACAGATACAGATACAGATACAGATACAGATACGGATACAGATACAGATACAGATAAAGATAAAGATAAAGATAAAGATAAAGATAAAGATAAAAATACAGATACAGATACAGATACAGATACATATACAGATACAGATACAGATACAGATACAGGTACAGATACAGATACAGATACAGATACAGATAAAGATACAGATACAGATACAGATACAGATAAAGATAAAGATAAAGATACAGATACAGATACAGATAGAGATAAGATAAGATAAAGATAAAGATAAAGATAAAGATAAAGATAAAGATAAAGATAAAGATAAAGATAAAGATAAAGATAAAGATAAAGATAAAGATAAAGATAAAGGTAAAGATAAAGATAAAGATAAAGAGAAAGATAAAGATAAAGATAAAAATAAAGATACAGATACTGATACAGATACAGATACAGATACAGATAAAGATAAAGATAAAGATAAAGATAAAGATAAAGATAAAGATACAGATACAGATACAGATACAGATACAGATACAGATAAAGATAAAGATAAAGATAAAGATAAAGATAAAGATAAAGATAAAGATAAAGATAAAGATAAAGATAAAGATAAAGATAAAGATAAAGATAAAGATAAAGATACAGATACAGATAAAGATAGAGATAGAGATAAAGATACAGATACAGATACAGACAGATAAAGATAAAGATAAAGATAAAGATAAAGATAAATATAAAGATACAGATACAGATACAGATACAGATACAGATAAAGGTACAGATACAGATACAGATACAGATACAGATAAAGATACAGATACAGATACA
This sequence comes from Anastrepha ludens, assembly GCF_028408465.1. NCBI lineage: Eukaryota > Metazoa > Arthropoda > Insecta > Diptera > Tephritidae > Anastrepha > Anastrepha ludens. The sequence goes on from NW_026530032.1 coordinate 160,762, forward strand.
GATACAGATAAAGATAAAGATTAAGATACAGATACAGATACAGATACAGATACAGATACAGATACAGATACAGATACAGGTACAGATACAGATACAGATACAGATACAGATACAGATACAGATAAAGATACAGATACAGATAAAGATACAGATACAGATAAAGATACAGATACAGATACAGATACAGACACAGATACAAATACAGATACAGATACAGATACAGATACAGATACAGATACAGATACGGATACAGATACAGATACAGATACAGATACAGATAAAGATACAGATACAGATAAAGATACAGATACAGATAAAGATACAGATACAGATACAGGTAAAGATAAAGATAAAGATAAAGATAAAGATACAGATACAGATACAGATACAGATACAGATACAGTTACAGATACAGATACAGATACAGATACAGATACAGATACAGATAAAGATAAAGATACAGATACAGATACAGATACAGATACAGATACAGATACAGATACAGATAAAGATAAAGATAAAGATAAAGATAAAGATAAAGATAAAGATAAAGATAAAGATAAAGATAAAGATAAAGATAAAGATAAAGATAAAGATAAAGATAAAGATAAAGATAAAGATAAAGATAAAGATAAAGATAAAGATAAAGATTACAGATACAGATACAGATACAGATACAGATACAGATACAGATACAGATACAGATACAGATAAAGATACAGATACAGATACAGATACAGATAAAGATAAAGATAAAGATAAAGATAAAGATACAAATACAGATACAGATACAGATACAGATACAGATACAGATACAGATACAGATACAGGTAAAGAAACAGATACAGATACAGATACAGATACAGATACGGATAAAGATAAAGATACAGGTACAGATACAGATACAGATACAGATACAGATACGGATACAGATACAGATACAGATACAGATACAGATACAGATACAGATACAGATAAAGATACAGATACAGATACAGATACAGATACAGATACAGATACAGATACAGATACAGATACAGATACAGATAAAGATAAAGATAAAGATACAGATACAGATACAGATACAGATAAAGATACAGATACAGATACAGATACAGATACAGATACAGATACAGATACAGATACAGATACAGATACAGATACAGATACAGATACAGATACAGATACAGATACAGATACAGATACAGATACAGATACAGATACAGATACAGATACAGATACAGATAAGATAAGATAAAGATAAAGATAAAGTTGAGATAAAGATAAAGATAAAGATAAAGCTAAAGATAAAGATAGAGATAAAGATAAAGATAAAGATAAAGATAAAGATAAAGATAAAGATAAAGATAAAGATAAAGATAAAGATAAAGATAAAGATAAAGATAAAGATAAAGATAAAGATAAAGATAACGATAAAGATAAAGATAAAGATAAAGATAAAGATAAAGATAAAGATAAAGATAAAGATAAAGATAAAGATAAAGATAAAGATACAGATAAAGATAAAGATAAAGATAAAGATAAAGATAAAGATAAAGATAAAGATAAAGATAAAGATAAAGATAAAGATAAAGATAAAGATAAAGATAAAGATAAAGATAAAGATAAAGATACAGATACAGATACAGATACAGATACAGATACAGATACAGATACAGATACAGATACAGATACAGATACAGATACAGATACAGATACAGATACAGATAAGATAAGATAAAGATAAAGATAAAGTTAAGATAAAGATACAGATACATATACAGATACAGATACAGATACAGATACAGATACAGATACAGATACAGATAAGATAAGATAAAGATAAAGATAAAGATAAAGTTAAGATAAAGATACAGATACAGATACAGATACAGATGAAGATAAAGATAAAGATAAAGATAAAGATACAGATACAGATACAGATACAGATACAGATAAAGATACAGATACAGATACAGATAAAGATAAAGATAAAGATACAGATACAGATACAGACACAGATACAGATACAGATGCAGATACAGATACAGATACAGATACAGATACAGATACAAATACAGATACAGATACAGATACAGATACAGATACAGATAAGATAAGATAAAGATAAAGATAAAGTTAAGATAAAGATACAGATACAGATACAGATACAGATACAGATACAGATAAAGATACAGATACAGATAAGATAAGATAAAGATAAAGATAAAGTTAAGATAAAGATACAGATACATATACAGATACAGATACAGATACAGATACAGATACAGATACAGATACAGATACAGATAAGATAAGATAAAGATAAAGATAAAGATAAAGTTAAGATAAAGATACAGATAAAGATAAAGATAAAGATAAAGATAAAGATAAAGATAAAGATAAAGATAAAGATAAAGATAAAGATAAAGATAAAGATAAAGATAAAGATAAAGATACAGATACAGATACAGATACAGATACAGATACAGATACAGATACAGATACAGATACAGATACAGATACAGATACAGATACAGATACAGATACAGATACAGATACAGATAAGATAAGATAAAGATAAAGATAAAGTTAAGATAAAGATACAGATACATATACAGATACAGATACAGATACAGATACAGATACAGATACAGATACAGATAAGATAAGATAAAGATAAAGATAAAGATAAAGTTAAGATAAAGATACAGATACAGATACAGATACAGATGAAGATAAAGATAAAGATAAAGATAAAGATACAGATACAGATACAGATACAGATACAGATAAAGATACAGATACAGATACAGATAAAGATAAAGATACAGATACAGATACAGATACAGACACAGATACAGATACAGATACAGATACAGATACAGATACAGATACAGATAAAGATACAGATACAGATAAAGATACAGATACAGATACAGATACAGATAAAGATAAAGATAAAGATAAAGATAAAGATACAAATACAGATACAGATACAGATACAGATACAGATACAGATACAGATAAGATAAAATAAAGATAAAGATAAAGTTAAGATAAAGATACAGATACATATACAGATACAGATACAGATACAGATACAGATACAGATAAGATAAGATAAAGATAAAGATAAAGTTAAGATAAAGATACAGATACAGATACAGATACAGATAAAGATAAAGATAAAGATAAAGATAAAGATACAGATACAGATGCAGATACAGATACAGATAAAGATACAGATACAGATACAGATAAAGATAAAGATACAGATACAGATACAGATACAGATACAGATACAGGTACAGATACAGATACAGATACAGATACAGATACAGATACAGATACAGATACAGATACAGATACAGATACAGATACAGATACAGATACAGATACAGATAAAGATACAGATACAGATAAAGATACAGATACAGATACAGATACAGATAAAGATAAAGAGAAAGATAAAGATACAAATACAGATACAGATACAGATACAGATACAGATACAGATACAGATACAGATACAGATACAGGTAAAGAAACAGATACAGATACAGATACAGATACAGATACAGATACGGATAAAGATAAAGATAAAGATACAGATACAGATACAGATACAGATACAGATACAGATACGGATACAGATACAGATACAGATACAGATACAGATACAGATACAGATACAGATACAGATACAGATACAGATAAAGATAAAGATACAGATACAGATACAGATAAAGATAAAGATAAAGATAAAGATAAAGATAAAGATAAAGATAAAGATAAAGATAAAGATAAAGATAAAGATAAAGATAAAGATAAAGATAAAGATAAAGATAAAGATAAAGATAAAGATAAAGATAAAGATAAAGATAAAGATAAAGATAAAGATAAAGATAAAGATAAAGATAAAGATACAGATACAGATACAGATACAGATAAAGATAAAGATTACAGATACAGATACAGATACAGATACAGATACAGATACAGATACATATAAAGAAACAGATACAGATACAGATACAGATACAGATACAGATAAAGATAAAGATAAAGATAAAGATACAGATACATTTACAGATACAGATACAGATACAGATACAGGTACAGATACAGATACAGATACAGATAAAGATACAGATACAGATACAGATACAGATACAGATACAGATACAGATAAGATAAGATAAAGATAAAGATAAGGATAAAGATAAAGATAAAGATAAAGATAAAGATAAAGATATAGATACAGATAAAGATACAGATACAGATACAGATACAGATACAGATACAGATACAGATACAGATACAGATACAGATACAGATACAGATAAAGATAAAGATAAAGATAAAAATACAGATACAGATACAGATACAGATACATATACAGATACAGATACAGATACAGATACAGATACAGGTACAGATACAGATACAGATACAGATACAGATAAAGATACAGATACAGATACAGATACAGATACAGATAAAGATAAAGATAAAGATACAGATACAGATACAGATAAAGATAAAGATACAGATACAGATACAGATACAGATACAGATACAGATACAGATACAGATACAGATAAAGATAAAGATAAAGATAAAGATAAAGATAAAGATAAAGATAAAGATAAAGATAAAGATAAAGATAAAGATAAAGATAAAGATACAGATACAGATAAAGATAGAGATAGAGATAAAGATACAGATACAGATACAGACAGATAAAGATAAAGATAAAGATAAAGATAAAGATAAAGATACAGATACAGATACAGATACAGATACAGATACAGATACAGATACAGATACAGATACAGATACAGATAAAGATAAAGATAAAGATAAAGATAAAGATAAAGATAAAGATAAAGATAAAGATAAAGATAAAGATAAAGATAAAGATAAAGATACAGATACAGATAAAGATAGAGATAGAGATAAAGGTACAGATACAGATACAGACAGATAAAGATAAAGATAAAGATAAAGATAAAGATAAAGATACAGATACAGATACAGATACAGATACAGATAAAGGTACAGATACAGATACAGATACAGATACAGATAAAGATACAGATACAGATACAGATAAAGATAAAGATAAAGATAAAGATACAGATACAGATACAGATACAGATACAGATACAGATACAGATACAGGTACAGATACAGATACAGATACAGATACAGATACAGATACAGATACAGATAAAGATACAGATACAGATAAAGATACAGATACAGATAAAGATACAGATACAGATACAGACACAGATACAAATACAGATACAGATACAGATACAGATACAGATACAGATACAGATAAAGATACAGATACAGATAAAGATACAGATACAGATAAAGATACAGATACAGATAAAGATACAGATACAGATACAGGTAAAGATAAAGATAAAGATAAAGATAAAGATACAGATACAGATACAGATACAGATACAGATACAGTTACAGATACAGATACAGATACAGATACAGATACAGATACAGATACAGATACAGATAAAGATAAAGATACAGATACAGATACAGATACAGATACAGATACAGATACAGATACAGATAAAGATAAAGATAAAGATAAAGATAAAGATAAAGATAAAGATAAAGATAAAGATAAAGATAAAGATAAAGATAAAGATAAAGATAAAGATAAAGATAAAGATAAAGATAAAGATTACAGATACAGATACAGATACAGATACAGATACAGATACAGATACAGATACAGATACAGATACAGATACAGATACAGATACAGATAAAGATACAGATACAGATACAGATACAGATAAAGATAAAGATAAAGATAAAGATACAAATACAGATACAGATACAGATACAGATACAGATACAGATACGGATAAAGATAAAGATAAAGATACAGATACAGATACAGATACAGATACAGATACAGATACAGATACGGATACAGATACAGATACAGATACAGATACAGATACAGATACAGATAAAGATACAGATACAGATACAGATACAGATACAGATACAGATAAAGATACAGATACAGATACAGATAAAGATAAAGATACAGATACAGATACAGACACAGATACAGATACAGATACAGATACAGATACAGATACAGATACAGATAAAGATAAAGATAAAGATAAAGATAAAGATACAGATACAGATACAGATAAAGATACAGATACAGATACAGATACAGATACAGATACAGATACAAATACAGATACAGATACAGATAAAGATAAAGATAAAGATACAGATACAGATACAGATACAGATACAGATACAGATAAGATAAGATAAAGATAAAGATAAAGTTGAGATAAAGATACAGATACAGATACAGATACAGATACAGATACAGATACAGATAAAGATAAAGATAAAGATACAGATACAGATACAGATACAGATAAAGATACAGATACAGATACAGATACAGATACAGATAAAGATAAAGATAAAGATACAGATACAGATACAGATACAGATAAAGATACAGATACAGATACAGATACAGATACAGATACAGATACAGATACAGATACAGATAAAGATAAAGATAAAGATACAGATACAGATACAGATACAGATACAGATACAGATACAGATACAGATAAGATAAGATAAAGATAAAGATAAAGTTGAGATAAAGATACAGATACAGATACAGATACAGATACAGATAAGATAAGATAAAGATAAAGATAAAGTTGAGATAAAGATACAGATACAGATACAGATACAGATACAGATACAGATACAGATACAGATAAAGATAAAGATAAAGATACAGATACAGATACAGATACAGATAAAGATACAGATACAGATACAGATACAGATACAGATAAAGATAAAGATACAGATACAGATACAGATACAGATACAGATACAGATACAGATACAGATACAGATACAGATACAGATACAGATAAAGATAAAGATAAAGATACAGATACAGATACAGATACAGATAAAGATACAGATACAGATACAGATACAGATACAGATACAGATACAGATACAGATACAGATACAGATACAGATAAAGATAAAGATACAGATACAGATACAGATACAGATACAGATACAGATAAGATAAGATAAAAATAAAGATAAAGTTGAGATAAAGATACAGATACAGATAAGGTAAGATAAAGATAAAGATAAAGTTGAGATAAAGATACAGATACAGATACAGATACAGATACAGATACAGATACAGATACAGATAAAGATAAAGATAAAGATACAGATACAGATACAGATACAGATAAAGATACAGATACAGATACAGATACAGATACAGATAAAGATAAAGATACAGATACAGATACAGATACAGATACAGATACAGATACAGATACAGATACAGATACAGATACAGATACAGATACAGATACAGATACAGATAAAGATAAAGATAAAGATACAGATACAGATACAGATACAGATAAAGATACAGATACAGATACAGATACAGATAAAGATAAAGATAAAGATAAAGATACAGATACAGATACAGATACAGATAAAGATACAGATACAGATACAGATAAAGATAAAGATAAAGATAAAGATACAGATACAGATACAGATACAGATACAGATAAAGATACAGATACAGATACAGATACAGATACAGATAAAGATAAAGATAAAGATACAGATACAGATACAGATACAGATAAAGATACAGATACAGATACAGATACAGATACAGATAAAGATAAAGATAAAGATAAAGATAAAGATAAAGATAAAGATAAAGATAAAGATAAAGATAAAGATAAAGATAAAGATAAAGATAAAGATAAAGATAAAGATAAAGATAAAGATAAAGATAAAGATAAAGATAAAGATAAAGATAAAGATAAAGATAAAGATAAAGATAAAGATAAAGATAAAGATAAAGATAAAGATACAGATACAGATACAGATACAGATACAGATACAGATACAGATACAGATACAGATACAGATACAGATACAGATACAGATACAGATACAGATACAGATACAGATACAGATACAGATACAAATACAGATACAGATACAGATACAGATACAGATACAGATAAGATAAGATAAAGATAAAGATAAAGTTAAGATAAAGATACAGATACAGATACAGATACAGATAAAGATAAAGATAAAGATAAAGATAAAGATACAGATACAGATACAGATACAGATAAAGATACAGATACAGATACAGATAAAGATAAAGATACAGATACAGATACAGACACAGATGCAGATACAGATACAGATACAGGTAAAGAAACAGATACAGATACAGATACAGATACAGATACGGATAAAGATAAAGATAAAGATACAGATACAGATACAGATACAGATACAGATACAGATACAGATACGGATACAGATACAGATACAGATAAAGATAAAGATACAGATACAGATACAGATACAGATACAGATACAGATACAGATAAGATAAGATAAAGATAAAGATAAAGTTGAGATAAAGATACAGATACAGATACAGATACAGATACAGATACAGATACAGATACAGATACAGATACAGATAAAGATAAAGATACAGATACAGATACAGATACAGATACAGATACAGATACAGATAAAGATAAAGATACAGATACAGATACAGATACAGATACAGATACGGATACAGATACAGATACAGATAAAGATAAAGATAAAGATACAGATACAGATACAGATAAAGATAAAGATAAAGATAAAGATACAGATACAGATACAGATACAGATACAGATAAAGATACAGATACAGATACAGATAAAGATAAAGATACAGATACAGATACAGACACAGATGCAGATACAGATACAGATACAGGTAAAGAAACAGATACAGATACAGATACAGATACAGATACGGATAAAGATAAAGATAAAGATACAGATACAGATACAGATACAGATACAGATACAGATACAGATACGGATACAGATACAGATACAGATAAAGATAAAGATAAAGATACAGATACAGATACAGATACAGATACAGATACAGATACAGATACAGATACAGATACAGATACAGATACAGATACAGATACAGATACAGATACAGATACAGATACAGATAAAGATACAGATACAGATAAAGATACAGATACAGATACAGATACAGATAAAGATAAAGATAAAGATAAAGATAAAGATAAAGATACAGATACAGATACAGATACAGATACAGATAAAGATACAGATACAGATACATATAAAGATAAAGATACAGATACAGATACAGACACAGATGCAGATACAGATACAGATACAGGTAAAGAAACAGATACAGATACAGATACAGATACAGATACGGATAAAGATAAAGATAAAGATACAGATACAGATACAGATACAGATACAGATACAGATACGGATACAGATACAGATACAGATAAAGATAAAGATAAAGATACAGATACAGATACAGATACAGATACAGATACAGATACAGATAAGATAAGATAAAGATAAAGATAAAGTTGAGATAAAGATACAGATACAGATACAGATACAGATACAGATACAGATACAGATACAGATACAGATACAGATAAAGATAAAGATACAGATACAGATACAGATACAGATACAGATACAGATACAGATAAAGATAAAGATACAGATACAGATACAGATACAGATACAGATACGGATACAGATACAGATACAGATAAAGATAAAGATAAAGATACAGATACAGATACAGATACAGATACAGATACAGATACAGATAAGATAAGATAAAGATACAGATACAGATACAGATACAGATACAGATACAGATACAGATACAGATACAGATACAGATACAGATACAGATACAGATAAGATAAGATAAAGATAAAGATAAAGTTGAGATAAAGATACAGATACAGATACAGATACAGATACAGATACAGATACAGATAAAGATAAAGATAAAGATACAGATACAGATACAGATACAGATAAAGATACAGATACAGATACAGATACAGATACAGATAAAGATAAAGATACAGATACAGATACAGACACAGATACAGATACAGATACAGATACAGATACAGATACAGATACAGATACAGATAAAGATAAAGATAAAGATAAAGATAAAGATACAGATACAGATACAGATAAAGATACAGATACAGATACAGATACAGATACAGATACAGATACAAATACAGATACAGATACAGATAAAGATAAAGATAAAGATACAGATACAGATACAGATACAGATACAGATACAGATAAGATAAGATAAAGATAAAGATAAAGTTGAGATAAAGATACAGATACAGATACAGATACAGATACAGATACAGATACAGATAAAGATAAAGATAAAGATACAGATACAGATACAGATACAGATAAAGATACAGATACAGATACAGATACAGATACAGATAAAGATAAAGATAAAGATACAGATACAGATACAGATACAGATAAAGATACAGATACAGATACAGATACAGATACAGATACAGATACAGATACAGATACAGATAAAGATAAAGATAAAGATACAGATACAGATACAGATACAGATACAGATACAGATACAGATACAGATAAGATAAGATAAAGATAAAGATAAAGTTGAGATAAAGATACAGATACAGATACAGATACAGATACAGATAAGATAAGATAAAGATAAAGATAAAGTTGAGATAAAGATACAGATACAGATACAGATACAGATACAGATACAGATACAGATACAGATACAGATAAAGATAAAGATACAGATACAGATACAGATACAGATAAAGATACAGATACAGATACAGATACAGATACAGATAAAGATAAAGATACAGATACAGATACAGATACAGATACAGATACAGATACAGATACAGATACAGATACAGATACAGATACAGATAAAGATAAAGATAAAGATACAGATACAGATACAGATACAGATAAAGATACAGATACAGATACAGATACAGATACAGATACAGATACAGATACAGATACAGATACAGATACAGATAAAGATAAAGATACAGATACAGATACAGATACAGATACAGATAAGATAAGATAAAAATAAAGATAAAGTTGAGATAAAGATACAGATACAGATAAGGTAAGATAAAGATAAAGATAAAGTTGAGATAAAGATACAGATACAGATACAGATACAGATACAGATACAGATACAGATACAGATAAAGATAAAGATAAAGATACAGATACAGATACAGATACAGATAAAGATACAGATACAGATACAGATACAGATACAGATAAAGATAAAGATACAGATACAGATACAGATACAGATACAGATACAGATACAGATACAGATACAGATACAGATACAGATACAGATACAGATACAGATACAGATAAAGATAAAGATAAAGATACAGATACAGATACAGATACAGATAAAGATACAGATACAGATACAGATACAGATAAAGATAAAGATAAAGATAAAGATACAGATACAGATACAGATACAGATAAAGATACAGATACAGATACAGATAAAGATAAAGATAAAGATACAGATACAGATACAGATACAGATACAGATAAAGATACAGATACAGATACAGATACAGATACAGATAAAGATAAAGATAAAGATACAGATACAGATACAGATACAGATAAAGATACAGATACAGATACAGATACAGATACAGATAAAGATAAAGATAAAGATAAAGATAAAGATAAAGATAAAGATAAAGATAAAGATAAAGATAAAGATAAAGATAAAGATAAAGATAAAGATAAAGATAAAGATAAAGATAAAGATAAAGATAAAGATAAAGATAAAGATAAAGATAAAGATAAAGATAAAGATACAGATACAGATACAGATACAGATACAGATACAGATACAGATACAGATACAGATACAGATACAGATACAGATACAGATACAGATACAGATACAGATACAGATACAGATACAGATACAGATACAAATACAGATACAGATACAGATACAGATACAGATACAGATACAGATAAGATAAGATAAAGATAAAGATAAAGTTAAGATAAAGATACAGATACAGATACAGATACAGATGAAGATAAAGATAAAGATAAAGATAAAGATACAGATACAGATACAGATACAGATAAAGATACAGATACAGATACAGATAAAGATAAAGATACAGATACAGATACAGACACAGATACAGATACAGATACAGATACAGATACAGATACAGATACAGATACAGATACAGATACAGATAAAGATACAGATACAGATACAGATACAGATAAAGATAAAGATAAAGATAAAGATAAAGATACAGATACAGATACAGATACAGATACAGATAAAGATACAGATACAGATACAGATAAAGATAAAGATACAGATACAGATACAGACACAGATGCAGATACAGATACAGATACAGGTAAAGAAACAGATACAGATACAGATACAGATACAGATACGGATAAAGATAAAGATAAAGATACAGATACAGATACAGATACAGATACAGATACAGATACGGATACAGATACAGATACAGATAAAGATAAAGATAAAGATACAGATACAGATACAGATACAGATACAGATACAGATACAGATACAGATACAGATACAGATACAGATACAGATACAGATACAGATACAGATACAGATACAGATACAGATAAAGATACAGATACAGATAAAGATACAGATACAGATACAGATACAGATAAAGATAAAGATAAAGATAAAGATAAAGATAAAGATACAGATACAGATACAGATACAGATACAGATAAAGATACAGATACAGATACATATAAAGATAAAGATACAGATACAGATACAGACACAGATGCAGATACAGATACAGATACAGGTAAAGAAACAGATACAGATACAGATACAGATACAGATACGGATAAAGATAAAGATAAAGATACAGATACAGATACAGATACAGATACAGATACAGATACGGATACAGATACAGATACAGATAAAGATAAAGATAAAGATACAGATACAGATACAGATACAGATACAGATACAGATACAGATAAGATAAGATAAACATAAAGATAAAGTTGAGATAAAGATACAGATACAGATACAGATACAGATACAGATACAGATACAGATACAGATACAGATACAGATACAGATACAGATACAGATACAGATAAAGATAAAGATACAGATACAGATACAGATACAGATACAGATACAGATACAGATAAAGATAAAGATACAGATACAGATACAGATACAGATACAGATACGGATACAGATACAGATACAGATAAAGATAAAGATAAAGATACAGATACAGATACAGATACAGATACAGATACAGATACAGATAAGATAAGATAAAGATACAGATACAGATACAGATACAGATACAGATACAGATACAGATACAGATACAGATACAGATACAGATACAGATACAGATACAGATACAGATACAGATACAGATACAGATACAGATACAGATACAGATAAAGATAAAGATTACAGATACAGATACAGATACAGATACAGATACAGATACATATAAAGAAACAGATACAGATACAGATACAGGTACAGATACAGATACAGATACAGATACAGATAAAGATACAGATACAGATACAGATACAGATACAGATACAGATACAGATACAGATACAGATAAGATAAGATAAAGATAAAGATAAGGATAAAGATAAAGATAAAGATATAGATAAAGATATAGATACAGATAAAGATACAGATACAGATACAGATACAGATACAGATACAGATACAGATACAGATACAGATACAGATACAGATACAGATACAGATACAGATAAAGATAAAGATAAAGATAAAAATACAGATACAGATACAGATACAGATACATATACAGATACAGATACAGATACAGATACAGATACAGGTACAGATACAGATACAGATACAGATACAGATAAAGATACAGATACAGATACAGATACAGATAAAGATAAAGATAAAGATACAGATACAGATACAGATAGAGATAAGATAAGATAAAGATAAAGATAAAGATAAAGATAAAGATAAAGATAAAGATAAAGATAAAGATAAAGATAAAGATAAAGATAACGATAAAGATAAAGAGAAAGATAAAGATAAAGATAAAAATAAAGATACAGATACTGATACAGATACAGATACAGATACAGATAAAGATAAAGATAAAGATAAAGATAAAGATAAAGATAAAGATAAAGATAAAGATAAAGATAAAGATAAAGATAAAGATAAAGATAAAGATAAAGATAAAGATACAGATACAGATACAGATAAAGATAAAGATAAAGATAAAGATAAAGATAAAGATAAAGATACAGATACAGATACAGATAAGATAAGATAAAGATAAAGATAAAGTTAAGATAAAGATACAGATACATATACAGATACAGATACAGATACAGATACAGATACAGATACAGATACAGATACAGATAAGATAAGATAAAGATAAAGATAAAGTTAAGATAAAGATACAGATACAGATACAGATACAGATAAAGATAAAGATAAAGATAAAGATAAAGATACAGATACAGATACAGATACAGATACAGATAAAGATACAGATACAGATACAGATAAAGATAAAGATACAGATACAGATACAGATACAGATACAGATACAGATACAGGTACAGATACAGATACAGATACAGATACAGATACAGATACAGATACAGATACAGATACAGATAAAGATACAGATACAGATAAAGATACAGATACAGATACAGATACAGATAAAGATAAAGATACAGATAAAGATACAAATACAGATACAGATACAGATACAGATACAGATACAGATACAGATACAGATACAGATACAGATACAGGTAAAGAAACAGATACAGATACAGATACAGATACAGATACGGATAAAGATAAAGATAAAGATACAGATACAGATACAGATACAGATACAGATACAGATACAGATACGGATACAGATACAGATACAGATACAGATACAGATACAGATACAGATACAGATACAGATACAGATACAGATACAGATAAAGATAAAGATACAGATACAGATACAGATACAGATAAAGATAAAGATAAAGATAAAGATAAAGATAAAGATAAAGATAAAGATAAAGATAAAGATAAAGATAAAGATAAAGATAAAGATAAAGATAAAGATAAAGATTACAGATACAGATACAGATACAGATACAGATACAGATACAGATACATATAAAGAAACAGATACAGATACAGGTACAGATACAGATACAGATAAAGATAAAGATAAAGATAGAGATAAAGATACAGATACATATACAGATACAGATACAGATACAGATACAGGTACAGATACAGATACAGATACAGATACAGATAAAGATACAGATACAGATACAGATACAGATACAGATACAGATAAGATAAGATAAAGATAAAGATAAGGATAAAGATAAAGATAAAGATAAAGATAAAGATATAGATACAGATAAAGATACAGATACAGATACAGATACAGATACAGATACAGATACAGATACAGATACAGATACAGATACAGATAAAGATAAAGATAAAGATAAAAATACAGATACAGATACAGATACAGATACATATACAGATACAGATACAGATACAGATACAGATACAGGTACAGATACAGATACAGATACAGATACAGATAAAGATACAGATACAGATACAGATACAGATACAGATAAAGATAAAGATAAAGATAAAGATAAAGATACAGATACAGATACAGATAGAGATAAGATAAGATAAAGATAAAGATAAAGATAAAGATAAAGATAAAGATAAAGATAAAGATAAAGATAAAGATAAAGATAAAGATAAAGATAAAGATAAAGATAAAGATAAAGATAAAGATAAAGATAAAGATAAAGATAAAGATAAAGATAAAGATAAAGATAAAGATAAAGATAAAGATAAAGATAAAGATAAAGATAAAGAGAAAGATAAAGATAAAGATAAAAATAAAGATACAGATACTGATACAGATACAGATACAGATACAGATAAAGATAAAGATAAAGATAAAGATAAAGATAAAGATAAAGATACAGATACAGATACAGATACAGATACAGATACAGATACAGATACAGATACAGATACAGATAAAGATAAAGATAAAGATAAAGATAAAGATAAAGATAAAGATAAAGATAAAGATAAAGATAAAGATAAAGATAAAGATAAAGATAAAGATAAAGATAAAGATAAAGATACAGATACAGATAAAGATAGAGATAGAGATAAAGATACAGATACAGATTACAGATACAGACAGATAAAGATAAAGATAAGATAAAGATAAAGATAAAGATACAGATACAGATACAGATAAGATAAAGATAAAGATAAAGATAAAGATAAAGATAAAGATAAAGATAAAGATAAGGATAAAGATAAAGATAAAGATAAAGATAAAGATAAAGATAAAGATAAAGATAAAGACAAAGATAAAGATAAAGATAAAAATAAAGATACAGATACTGATACAGATACAGATACAGATACAGATAAAGATAAAGATAAAGATAAAGATAAAGATAAAGATAAAGATAAAGATAAAGATAAAGATACAGATACAGATACAGATACAGATACAGATACAGATACAGATACAGATACAGATACAGATAAAGATAAAGATAAAGATAAAGATAAAGATAAAGATAAAGATAAAGATAAAGATAAAGATAAAGATAAAGATAAAGATAAAGATAAAGATACAGATACAGATAAAGATAGAGATAGAGATAAAGATACAGATACAGATACAGACAGATAAAGATAAAGATAAAGATAAAGATACAGATACAGATACAGATACAGATACAGATAAAGGTACAGATACAGATACAGATACAGATACAGATAAAGATACAGATACAGATACAGATAAAGATAAAGATAAAGATAAAGATACAGATACAGATACAGATACAGATACAGATACAGATACAGATACAGATACAGATACAGATACAGGTACAGATACAGATACAGATACAGATACAGATACAGATACAGATAAAGATACAGATACAGATAAAGATACAGATACAGATAAAGATACAGATACAGATACAGATACAGACACAGATACAAATACAGATACAGATACAGATACAGATACAGATACAGATACAGATACAGATACAGATAAAGATACAGATACAGATAAAGATACAGATACAGATAAAGATACAGATACAGATAAAGATACAGATACAGATACAGGTAAAGATAAAGATAAAGATAAAGATAAAGATACAGATACAGATACAGATACAGATACAGATACAGTTACAGATACAGATACAGATACAGATACAGATACAGATACAGATACAGATACAGATAAAGATAAAGATAAAGATAAAGATAAAGATAAAGATAAGATAAAGATAAAGATAAAGATAAAGATAAAGATAAAGATAAAGATAAAGATAAAGATAAAGATAAAGATAAAGATAAAGATAAAGATAAAGATAAAGATAAAGATTACAGATACAGATACAGATACAGGATACAGATACAGGTACAGATACAGATACAGATACAGATACAGATAAAGATACAGATACAGATACAGATACAGATAAAGATAAAGATAAAGATAAAGATACAAATACAGATACAGATACAGATACAGATACAGATACAGATACGGATAAAGATAAAGATACAGATACAGATACAGATACAGATACAGATACAGATACGGATACAGATACAGATAAAGATACAGATACAGATACAGATACAGATACAGATACAGATACAGATACAGATACAGATACAGATACAGATACAGATACAGATACAGATACAGATACAGATACAGATACAGATACAGATACAGATACAGATACAGATACAGATAAAGATAAAGATAAAGATAAAGATACAGATACAGATACAGATACAGATAAAGATACAGATACAGATACAGATACAGATACAGATACAGATACAGATACAGATACAGATACAGATACAGATACAGATACAGATACAGATACAGATACAGATAAGATAAAGATAAAGATAAAGATACAGATACAGATACAGATACAGATAAAGATACAGATACAGATACAGATACAGATACAGATACAGATACAGATACAGATACAAATACAGATACAGATAAAGATAAAGATAAAGATACAGATACAGATACAGATACAGATACAGATACAGATAAGATAAGATAAAGATAAAGATAAAGTTGAGATAAAGATACAGATACAGATACAGATACAGATACAGATACAGATACAGATAAAGATAAAGATAAAGATACAGATACAGATACAGATACAGATAAAGATACAGATACAGATACAGATACAGATACAGATAAAGATAAAGATAAAGATACAGATACAGATACAGATACAGATAAAGATACAGATACAGATACAGATACAGATACAGATACAGATACAGATACAGATAAAGATAAAGATAAAGATACAGATACAGATACAGATACAGATACAGATACAGATACAGATAAGATAAGATAAAGATAAAGATAAAGTTGAGATAAAGATACAGATACAGATAAGATAAGATAAAGATAAAGATAAAGTTGAGATAAAGATACAGATACAGATACAGATACAGATACAGATAAAGATAAAGATAAAGATACAGATACAGATACAGATACAGATAAAGATACAGATACAGATACAGATACAGATAAAGATAAAGATACAGATACAGATACAGATACAGATACAGATACAGATACAGATACAGATAAAGATAAAGATAAAGATACAGATACAGATACAGATACAGATACAGATACAGATACAGATACAGATACAGATACAGATACAGATAAAGATAAAGATACAGATACAGATACAGATACAGATACAGATAAGATAAGATAAAAATAAAGATAAAGTTGAGATAAAGATACAGATACAGATAAGATAAGATAAAGATAAAGATAAAGTTGAGATAAAGATACAGATACAGATACAGATACAGATACAGATACAGATACAGATACAGATAAAGATAAAGATAAAGATACAGATACAGGTACAGATACAGATAAAGATACAGATACAGATACAGATACAGATACAGATACAGATACAGATAAAGATAAAGATACAGATACAGATACAGATACAGATACAGATACAGATACAGATACAGATACAGATACAGATACAGATAAAGATAAAGATACAGATACAGATACAGATACAGATACAGATACAGATACAGATACAGATACAGATACAGATACAGATACAGATACAGATACAGATACAGATACAGATAAAGATAAAGATAAAGATACAGATACAGATACAGATACAGATAAAGATACAGATACAGATACAGATACAGATACAGATACAGATACAGATACAGATAAAGATAAAGATAAAGATACAGATACAGATACAGATACAGATAAAGATACAGATACAGATACAGATAAAGATAAAGATAAAGATACAGATACAGATACAGATACAGATACAGATAAAGATACAGATACAGATACAGATACAGATACAGATACAGATAAAGATAAAGATAAAGATACAGATACAGATACAGATACAGATAAAGATACAGATACAGATACAGATACAGATACAGATAAAGATAAAGATAAAGATAAAGATAAAGATAAAGATAAAGATAAAGATAAAGATAAAGATAAAGATAAAGATAAAGATAAAGATAAAGATAAAGATAAAGATAAAGATAAAGATAAAGATAAAGATAAAGATAAAGATAAAGATACAGATACAGATACAGATACAGATACAGATACAGATACAGATACAGATACAGATACAGATACAGATACAGATACAGATACAGATACAGATACAAATACAGATACAGATAAGATAAGATAAAGATAAAGATAAAGTTAAGATAAAGATACAGATACAGATACAGATACAGATAAAGATAAAGATAAAGATAAAGATAAAGATACAGATACAGATACAGATACAGATAAAGATACAGATACAGATACAGATACAGATAAAGATAAAGATACAGATACAGATACAGACACAGATACAGATACAGATACAGATACAGATACAGATACAGATACAGATACAGATACAGATACAGATACAGATACAGATACAGATACAGATACAGATAAAGATACAGATACAGATACAGATACAGATAAAGATAGAGATAAAGATAAAGATAAAGATACAGATACAGATACAGATACAGATACAGATAAAGATACAGATACAGATACAGATAAAGATAAAGATACAGATACAGATACAGACACAGATGCAGATACAGATACAGACACAGGTAAAGAAACAGATACAGATACAGATACAGATACAGATACGGATAAAGATAAAGATAAAGATACAGATACAGATACAGATACAGATACAGATACAGATACGGATACAGATACAGATACAGATAAAGATAAAGATAAAGATAAAGATAAAGATAAAGATAAAAATACAGATACAGATACAGATACAGATACATATACAGATACAGATACAGATACAGATACAGGTACAGATACAGATACAGATACAGATACAGATAAAGATACAGATACAGATACAGATACAGATAAAGATAAAGATAAAGATACAGATACAGATACAGATAGAGATAAGATAAGATAAAGATAAAGATAAAGATAAAGATAAAGATAAAGATAAAGATAAAGATAAAGATAAAGATAAAGATAAAGATAAAGATAAAGATAAAGATAAAGATAAAGGTAAAGATAAAGATAAAGATAAAGAGAAAGATAAAGATAAAGATAAAAATAAAGATACAGATACTGATACAGATACAGATACAGATACAGATAAAGATAAAGATAAAGATAAAGATAAAGATAAAGATAAAGATAAAGATAAAGATACAGATACAGATACAGATACAGATACAGATACAGATACAGATACAGATACAGATACAGATAAAGATAAAGATAAAGCTAAAGATAAAGATAAAGATAAAGATAAAGATAAAGATAAAGATAAAGATAAAGATAAAGATACAGATACAGATAAAGATAGAGATAGAGATAAAGATACAGATACAGATACAGACAGATAAAGATAAAGATAAAGATAAAGATAAGATAAAGATAAAGATAAAGATAAAGATACAGATACAGATACAGATACAGATACAGATAAAGGTACAGATACAGATACAGATACAGATACAGATAAAGATACAGATACAGATACAGATAAAGATAAAGATAAAGATAAAGATAAAGATACAGATACAGATACAGATACAGATACAGATACAGATACAGATACAGATACAGATACAGGTACAGATACAGATACAGATACAGATACAGATACAGATACAGATAAAGATACAGATACAGATAAAGATACAGATACAGATAAAGATACAGATACAGATACAGATACAGACACAGATACAAATACAGATACAGATACAGATACAGATACAGATACAGATACAGATACAGATACAGATACGGATACAGATACAGATACAGATAAAGATACAGATACAGATAAAGATACAGATACAGATAAAGATACAGATACAGATACAGGTAAGATAAAGATAAAGATAAAGATAAAGATACAGATACAGATACAGATACAGATACAGATACAGTTACAGATACAGATACAGATACAGATACAGATACAGATACAGATACAGATAAAGATAAAGATACAGATACAGATACAGATACAGATACAGATACAGATACAGATACAGATAAAGATAAAGATAAAGATAAAGATAAAGATAAAGATAAAGATAAAGATAAAGATAAAGATAAAGATAAAGATAAAGATAAAGATAAAGATAAAGATAAAGATAAAGATAAAGATAAAGATAAAGATAAAGATAAAGATAAAGATAAAGATAAAGATAAAGATAAAGATTACAGATACAGATACAGATACAGATACAGATACAGATACAGATACAGATACAGATACAGATACAGATAAAGATACAGATACAGATACAGATACAGATACAGATAAAGATAAAGATAAAGATAAAGATACAAATACAGATACAGATACAGATACAGATACAGATACAGATACAGATACAGATACAGATACAGATACAGATACAGATACAGATACAGGTAAAGAAACAGATACAGATACAGATACAGATAAAGATACAGATACAGATACAGATACAGATACAGATTACAGGTAAAGAAACAGATACAGATACAGATACAGATACAGATACGGATACAGATACAGATACAGATACAGATACAGATACAGATACAGATACAGATACAGATAAAGATACAGATACAGATACAGATACAGATACAGATACAGATACAGATACAGATACAGATACAGATACAGATAAAGATAAAGATAAAGATACAGATACAGATACAGATACAGATAAAGATACAGATACAGATACAGATACAGATACAGATACAGATACAGATACAGATACAGATACAGATACAGATAAAGATAAAGATAAAGATACAGATACAGAAACAGATACAGATACAGATAAGATAAGATAAAGATAAAGATAAAGTTGAGATAAAGATACAGATAAAGATAAAGATAAAGATAAAGATAAAGATAAAGATAAAGATAAAGATAAAGATAAAGATAAAGATAAAGATAAAGATAAAGATAAAGATAAAGATAAAGATAAAGATACAGATACAGATACAGATACAGATACAGATACAGATACAGATACAGATACAGATACAAATACAGATACAGATACAGATACAGATACAGATACAGATACAGATACAGATACAGATAAGATAAGATAAAGATAAAGATAAAGTTAAGATAAAGATACAGATACATATACAGATACAGATACAGATACAGATACAGATACAGATACAGATACAGATAAGATAAGATAAAGATAAAGATAAAGATAAAGTTAAGATAAAGATACAGATACAGATACAGATACAGATGAAGATAAAGATAAAGATAAAGATAAAGATACAGATACAGATACAGATACAGATACAGATAAAGATACAGATACAGATACAGATAAAGATAAAGATACAGATACAGATACAGAACACAGATACAGATACAGATACAGATACAGATACAGATACAGATACAGATACAGATACAGATACAGATACAGATACAGATAAAGATACAGATACAGATAAAGATACAGATACAGATACAGATACAGATAAAAGATAAAGATAAAGATAAAGATACAAATACAGATACAGATACAGATACAGATACAGATACAGATACAGATAAGATAAGATAAAGATAAAGATAAAGTTAAGATAAAGATACAGATACAGATACAGATACAGATACAGATAAGATAAGATAAAGATAAAGATAAAGTTAAGATAAAGATACAGATACAGATACAGATACAGATAAAGATAAAGATAAAGATAAAGATAAAGATACAGATACAGATACAGATACAGATACAGATAAAGATACAGATACAGATACAGATAAAGATAAAGATACAGATACAGATACAGATACAGGTACAGATACAGATACAGATACAGATACAGATACAGATACAGATACAGATACAGATACAGATAAAGATACAGATACAGATAAAGATACAGATACAGATACAGATACAGATAAAGATAAAGATAAAGATAAAGATAAAGATACAAATACAGATACAGATACAGATACAGATACAGATACAGATACAGATACAGATACAGGTAAAGAAACAGATACAGATACAGATACAGATACAGATACGGATAAAGATAAAGATAAAGATACAGATACAGATACAGATACAGATACAGATACAGATACGGATACAGATACAGATACAGATACAGATACAGATACAGATACAGATACAGATACAGATACAGATACAGATACAGATAAAGATAAAGATAAAGATACAGATACAGATACAGATACAGATAAAGATAAAGATAAAGATAAAGATAAAGATAAAGATAAAGATAAAGATAAAGATAAAGATAAAGATAAAGATAAAGATAAAGATAAAGATAAAGATAAAGATAAAGATTACAGATACAGATACAGATACAGATACAGATACAGATACATATAAAGAAACAGATACAGATACAGATACAGATACAGATAAAGATAAAGATAAAGATAAAGATAAAGATACAGATACATATACAGATACAGATACAGATACAGATACAGGTACAGATACAGATACAGATACAGATACAGATAAAGATACAGATACAGATACAGATACAGATACAGATACAGATAAGATAAGATAAAGATAAAGATAAGGATAAAGATAAAGATAAAGATAAAGATAAAGATAAAGATATAGATACAGATAAAGATACAGATATAGATACAGATACAGATACAGATACAGATACAGATACAGATACAGATACAGATACAGATACAGATACAGATACAGATAAAGATAAAGATAAAGATAAAGATAAAAATACAGATACAGATACAGATACAGATACATATACAGATACAGATACAGATACAGATACAGGTACAGATACAGATACAGATACAGATACAGATAAAGATACAGATACAGATACAGATACAGATACAGATAAAGATAAAGATAAAGATACAGATACAGATACAGATAGAGATAAGATAAGATAAAGATAAAGATAAAGATAAAGATAAAGATAAAGATAAAGATAAAGATAAAGATAAAGATAAAGATAAAGATAAAGATAAAGATAAAGATAAAGATAAAGATAAAGATAAAGATAAAGATAAAGATAAAGATAAAGAGAAAGATAAAGATAAAGATAAAAATAAAGATACAGATACTGATACAGATACAGATACAGATACAGATAAAGATAAAGATAAAGATAAAGATAAAGATAAAGATAAAGATAAAGATACAGATACAGATACAGATACAGATACAGATACAGATACAGATACAGATACAGATACAGATACAGATAAAGATAAAGATAAAGATAAAGATAAAGATAAAGATAAAGATAAAGATAAAGATAAAGATAAAGATAAAGATAAAGATAAAGATAAAGATAAAGATACAGATACAGATAAAGATAGAGATAGAGATAAAGATACAGATACAGATACAGACAGATAAAGATAAAGATAAAGATAAAGATAAAGATACAGATACAGATACAGATACAGATACAGATACAGATAAAGGTACAGATACAGATACAGATACAGATACAGATAAAGATACAGATACAGATACAGATAAAGATAAAGATAAAGATAAAGATACAGATACAGATACAGATACAGATACAGATACAGATACAGATACAGATACAGGTACAGATACAGATACAGATACAGATACAGATACAGATAAAGATACAGATACAGATAAAGATACAGATACAGATAAAGATACAGATACAGATACAGATACAGACACAGATACAAATACAGATACAGATACAGATACAGATACAGATACAGATACAGATACAGATACAGATACAGATACAGATACAGATACAGATACAGATACAGATAAAGATACAGATACAGATAAAGATACAGATACAGATAAAGATACAGATACAGATAAAGATACAGATACAGATACAGGTAAAGATAAAGATAAAGATAAAGATAAAGATAAAGATACAGATACAGATACAGATACAGATACAGATACAGTTACAGATACAGATACAGATACAGATACAGATACAGATACAGATACAGATAAAGATAAAGATACAGATACAGATACAGATACAGATACAGATACAGATACAGATACAGATAAAGATAAAGATAAAGATAAAGATAAAGATAAAGATAAAGATAAAGATAAAGATAAAGATAAAGATAAAGATAAAGATAAAGATAAAGATAAAGATAAAGATTACAGATACAGATCCAGATACAGATACAGATACAGATACAGATACAGATAAAGATACAGATACAGATACAGATACAGATAAAGATAAAGATAAAGATAAAGATACAAATACAGATACAGATACAGATACAGATACAGATACAGATACGGATAAAGATAAAGATAAAGATACAGATACAGATACAGATACAGATACAGATACAGATACAGATACGGATACAGATACAGATACAGATACAGATACAGATACAGATACAGATACAGATACAGATAAAGATACAGATACAGATACAGATACAGATACAGATACAGATACAGATACAGATACAGATAAAGATAAAGATAAAGATAAAGATAAAGATAAAGATACAGATACAGATACAGATACAGATAAAGATACAGATACAGATACAGATACAGATACAGATACAGATACAAATACAGATACAGATAAAGATAAAGATAAAGATACAGATACAGATACAGATACAGATACAGATAAGATAAGATAAAGATAAAGATAAAGTTGAGATAAAGATACAGATACAGATACAGATACAGATACAGATACAGATAAAGATAAAGATAAAGATACAGATACAGATACAGATACAGATACAGATAAAGATACAGATACAGATACAGATACAGATACAGATAAAGATAAAGATAAAGATACAGATACAGATACAGATACAGATAAAGATACAGATACAGATACAGATACAGATACAGATACAGATACAGATACAGATACAGATAAAGATAAAGATAAAGATACAGATACAGATACAGATACAGATACAGATACAGATACAGATACAGATACAGATAAGATAAGATAAAGATAAAGATAAAGTTGAGATAAAGATACAGATACAGATACAGATACAGATAAGATAAGATAAAGATAAAGATAAAGTTGAGATAAAGATACAGATACAGATACAGATACAGATACAGATACAGATAAAGATAAAGATAAAGATACAGATACAGATACAGATACAGATAAAGATACAGATACAGATACAGATACAGATACAGATAAAGATAAAGATACAGATACAGATACAGATACAGATACAGATACAGATACAGATACAGATACAGATACAGATAAAGATAAAGATAAAGATAAAGATACAGATACAGATACAGATACAGATAAAGATACAGATACAGATACAGATACAGATACAGATACAGATACAGATACAGATACAGATAAAGATAAAGATACAGATACAGATACAGATACAGATAAGATAAGATAAAAATAAAGATAAAGTTGAGATATAGATACAGATACAGATAAGATAAGATAAAGATAAAGATAAAGTTGAGATAAAGATACAGATACAGATACAGATACAGATACAGATACAGATACAGATAAAGATAAAGATAAAGATACAGATACAGATACAGATACAGATAAAGATACAGATACAGATACAGATACAGATACAGATAAAGATAAAGATACAGATACAGATACAGATACAGATACAGATACAGATACAGATACAGATACAGATACAGATACAGATACAGATAAAGATAAAGATAAAGATACAGATACAGATACAGATACAGATAAAGATACAGATACAGATACAGATACAGATACAGATACAGATACAGATACAGATACAGATACAGATACAGATAAAGATAAAGATAAAGATACAGATACAGATACAGATACAGATACAGATAAAGATACAGATACAGATACAGATAAAGATAAAGATAAAGATAAAGATAAAGATACAGATACAGATACAGATACAGATACAGATAAAGATACAGATACAGATACAGATACAGATACAGATAAAGATAAAGATAAAGATACAGATACAGATACAGATACAGATAAAGATACAGATACAGATACAGATACAGATACAGATAAAGATAAAGATAAAGATAAAGATAAAGATAAAGATAAAGATAAAGATAAAGATAAAGATAAAGATAAAGATAAAGATAAAGATAAAGATAAAGATAAAGATAAAGATAAAGATACAGATACAGATACAGATACAGATACAGATACAGATACAGATACAGATACAGATACAGATACAGATACAGATACAGATATAGATACAGATACAGATACAGATACAGATACAGATACAGATAAGATAAGATAAAGATAAAGATAAAGTTAAGATAAAGATACAGATACAGATACAGATACAGATAAAGATAAAGATAAAGATAAAGATAAAGATACAGATACAGATACAGATACAGATAAAGATACAGATACAGATACAGATAAAGATAAAGATACAGATACAGATACAGACACAGATACAGATACAGATACAGATACAGATACAGATACAGATACAGATACAGATACAGATAAAGATACAGATACAGATACAGATACAGATAAAGATAAAGATAAAGATAAAGATAAAGATACAGATACAGATACAGATACAGATACAGATACAGATAAAGATACAGATACAGATACAGATAAAGATAAAGATACAGATACAGATACAGACACAGATGCAGATACAGATACAGATACAGGTAAAGAAACAGATACAGATACAGATACAGATACAGATACGGATAAAGATAAAGATAAAGATACAGATACAGATACAGATACAGATACAGATACAGATACGGATACAGATACAGATACAGATAAAGATAAAGATAAAGATACAGATACAGATACAGATACAGATACAGATACAGATACAGATACAGATACAGATACAGATACAGATACAGATACAGATACAGATACAGATACAGATACAGATACAGATACAGATAAAGATACAGATACAGATAAAGATACAGATACAGATACAGATACAGATAAAGATAAAGATAAAGATAAAGATAAAGATAAAGATACAGATACAGATACAGATACAGATACAGATAAAGATACAGATACAGATACATATAAAGATAAAGATACAGATACAGATACAGACACAGATGCAGATACAGATACAGATACAGGTAAAGAAACAGATACAGATACAGATACAGATACAGATACGGATAAAGATAAAGATAAAGATACAGATACAGATACAGATACAGATACAGATACAGATACGGATACAGATACAGATACAGATACAGATACAGATAAAGATACAGATACAGATACATATAAAGATAAAGATACAGATACAGATACAGACACAGATGCAGATACAGATACAGATACAGGTAAAGAAACAGATACAGATACAGATACAGATACAGATACGGATAAAGATAAAGATAAAGATACATATACAGATACAGATACAGATACAGATACAGATACGGATACAGATACAGATACAGATAAAGATAAAGATACAGATACAGATACAGATACAGATACAGATACAGATAAGATAAGATAAAGATAAAGATAAAGTTGAGATAAAGATACAGATACAGATACAGATACAGATACAGATACAGATACAGATACAGATACAGATACAGATACAGATACAGATACAGATAAAGATAAAGATACAGATACAGATACAGATACAGATACAGATAAAGATAAAGATAAAGATAAAGATAAAGATAAAGATAAAGATAAAGATAAAGATAAAGATAAAGATAAAGATAAAGATAAAGATAAAGATAAAGATAAAGATAAAGATAAAGATAAAGATAAAGATAAAGATAAAGATAAAGATACAGATAAAGATACAGATACAGATACAGATACAGATACAGATAAAGATAAAGATAAAGATACAGATACAGATACAGATACAGATAAAGATACAGATACAGATACAGATACAGATACAGATAAAGATAAAGATAAAGATAAAGATAAAGATAAAGATAAAGATAAAGATAAAGATAAAGATAAAGATAAAGATAAAGATAAAGATAAAGATAAAGATAAAGATAAAGATAAAGATAAAGATAAAGATAAAGATAAAGATAAAGATAAAGATAAAGATAAAGATAAAGATACAGATACAGATACAGATACAGATACAGATACAGATACAGATACAGATACAGATACAGATACAGATACAGATACAGATACAGATACAGATACAGATACAAATACAGATACAGATACAGATACAGATACAGATAAGATAAGATAAAGATAAAGATAAAGATAAAGTTAAGATAAAGATACAGATAAAGATAAAGATAAAGATAAAGATAAAGATACAGATACAGATACAGATACAGATAAAGATACAGATACAGATACAGATAAAGATAAAGATACAGATACAGATACAGACACAGATACAGATACAGATACAGATACAGATACAGATACAGATACAGATACAGATACAGATACAGACACAGATAAAGATACAGATACAGATACAGATACAGATAAAGATAAAGATAAAGATAAAGATAAAGATAAAGATACAGATACAGATACAGATACAGATACAGATAAAGATACAGATACAGATACAGATAAAGATAAAGATACAGATACAGATACAGACACAGATGCAGATACAGATACAGATACAGGTAAAGAAACAGATACAGATACAGATACAGATACAGATACGGATAAAGATAAAGATAAAGATACAGATACAGATACAGATACAAATACAGATACAGATAATGATAAAGATACAGGTACAGATACAGATACAGATAAAGATAAAGATACAGATACAGATACAGACACAGATACAGATACAGATACAGATACAGATACAGATAAAGATACAGATACAGATACAGATACAGATACAGATACAGATACAGATACAGATACAGATAAAGATAAAGATACAGATACAGATACAGATACAGATAAGATAAGATAAAAATAAAGATAAAGTTGAGATATAGATACAGATACAGATAAGATAAGATAAAGATAAAGATAAAGTTGAGATAAAGATACAGATACAGATACAGATACAGATACAGATACAGATACAGATACAGATACAGATAAAGATAAAGATAAAGATAAAGATACAGATACAGATACAGATACAGATAAAGATACAGATACAGATACAGATACAGATACAGATAAAGATAAAGATACAGATACAGATACAGATACAGATACAGATACAGATACAGATACAGATACAGATACAGATACAGATACAGATAAAGATAAAGATACAGATACAGATACAGATACAGATAAAGATACAGATACAGATACAGATACAGATACAGATACAGATACAGATACAGATACAGATACAGATACAGATAAAGATAAAGATAAAGATACAGATACAGATACAGATACAGATAAAGATACAGATACAGATACAGATAAAGATAAAGATAAAGATACAGATACAGATACAGATACAGATACAGATAAAGATACAGATACAGATACAGATACAGATACAGATAAAGATAAAGATAAAGATACAGATACAGATACAGATACAGATAAAGATACAGATACAGATACAGATACAGATACAGATAAAGATAAAGATAAAGATAAAGATAAAGATAAAGATAAAGATAAAGATAAAGATAAAGATAAAGATAAAGATAAAGATAAAGATAAAGATAAAGATAAAGATAAAGATAAAGATAAAGATAAAGATAAAGATAAAGATACAGATACAGATACAGATACAGATACAGATACAGATACAGATACAGATACAGATACAGATACAGATACAGATACAGATACAGATACAGATACAGATACAAATACAGATACAGATACAGATACAGATACAGATAAGATAAGATAAAGATAAAGATAAAGTTAAGATAAAGATACAGATACAGATACAGATACAGATAAAGATAAAGATAAAGATAAAGATACAGATACAGATACAGATACAGATAAAGATACAGATACAGATACAGATAAAGATAAAGATACAGATACAGATACAGACACAGATACAGATACAGATACAGATACAGATACAGATACAGATACAGATACAGATACAGATAAAGATACAGATACAGATACAGATACAGATAAAGATAAAGATAAAGATAAAGATAAAGATAAAGATACAGATACAGATACAGATACAGATACAGATAAAGATACAGATACAGATACAGATAAAGATAAAGATACAGATACAGATACAGACACAGATGCAGATACAGATACAGATACAGGTAAAGAAACAGATACAGATACAGATACAGATACACATACGGATAAAGATAAAGATAAAGATACAGATACAGATACAGATACAGATACAGATACAGATACGGATACAGATACAGATACAGATAAAGATAAAGATAAAGATACAGATACAGATACAGATACAGATACAGATACAGATACAGATACAGATACAGATACAGATACAGATACAGATACAGATACAGATACAGATACAGATAAAGATACAGATACAGATAAAGATACAGATACAGATACAGATACATATAAAGATAAAGATAAAGATAAAGATAAAGATAAAGATACAGATACAGATACAGATACAGATACAGATAAAGATACAGATACAGATACATATAAAGATAAAGATACAGATACAGATACAGACACAGATGCAGATACAGATACAGATACAGGTAAAGAAACAGATACAGATACAGATACAGATACAGATACGGATAAAGATAAAGATAAAGATACAGATACAGATACAGATACAGATACAGATACAGATACGGATACAGATACAGATACAGATACAGATACAGATAAAGATACAGATACAGATACATATAAAGATAAAGATACAGATACAGATACAGACACAGATGCAGATACAGATACAGATACAGGTAAAGAAACAGATACAGATACAGATACAGACACAGATACGGATAAAGATAAAGATAAAGATACAGATACAGATACAGATACAGATACAGATACAGATACGGATACAGATACAGATACAGATAAAGATAAAGATAAAGATACAGATACAGATACAGATACAGATACAGATAAGATAAGATAAAGATAAAGATAAAGTTGAGATAAAGATACAGATACAGATACAGATACAGATACAGATACAGATACAGATACAGATACAGATACAGATAAAGATAAAGATACAGATACAGATACAGATACAGATACAGATAAAGATAAAGATAAAGATAAAGATAAAGATAAAGATAAAGATAAAGATAAAGATAAAGATAAAGATAAAGATAAAGATAAAGATAAAGATAAAGATAAAGATAAAGATAAAGATAAAGATAAAGATAAAGATACAGATAAAGATACAGATACAGATACAGATACAGATACAGATAAAGATAAAGATAAAGATACAGATACAGATACAGATACAGATAAAGATACAGATACAGATACAGATACAGATACAGATAAAGATAAAGATAAAGATAAAGATAAAGATAAAGATAAAGATAAAGATAAAGATAAAGATAAAGATAAAGATAAAGATAAAGATAAAGATAAAGATAAAGATAAAGATAAAGATAAAGATAAAGATAAAGATAAAGATAAAGATAAAGATAAAGATAAAGATAAAGATAAAGATAAAGATAAAGATAAAGATAAAGATAAAGATAAAGATAAAGATAAAGATAAAGATAAAGATACAGATACAGATACAGATACAGATACAGATACAGATACAGATACAGATACAGATACAGATACAGATACAGATACAGATACAAATACAGATACAGATACAGATACAGATACAGATAAGATAAGATAAAGATAAAGATAAAGTTAAGATAAAGATACAGATAAAGATAAAGATAAAGATAAAGATAAAGATACAGATACAGATACAGATACAGATAAAGATACAGATACAGATACAGATAAAGATAAAGATACAGATACAGATACAGACACAGATACAGATACAGATACAGATACAGATACAGATACAGATACAGATACAGATACAGATACAGATAAAGATACAGATACAGATACAGATACAGATAAAGATAAAGATAAAGATAAAGATAAAGATACAGATACAGATACAGATACAGATACAGATAAAGATACAGATACAGATACAGATAAAGATAAAGATACAGATACAGATACAGACACAGATGCAGATACAGATACAGATACAGGTAAAGAAACAGATACAGATACAGATACAGATACAGATACGGATAAAGATAAAGATAAAGATACAGATACAGATACAGATACAGATACAGATACAGATACAGATACGGATACAGATACAGATACAGATAAAGATAAAGATACAGATACAGATACAGATACAGATAAAGATAAAGATAAAGATAAAGATAAAGATAAAGATAAAGATAAAGATAAAGATAAAGATAAAGATAAAGATAAAGATAAAGATAAAGATTACAGATACAGATACAGATACAGATACAGATACAGATACAGATACATATAAAGAAACAGATACAGATACAGATACAGATACAGATACAGATAAAGATAAAGATAAAGATAGAGATAAAGATACAGATACATATACAGATACAGATACAGATACAGATACAGGTACAGATACAGATACAGATACAGATACAGATAAAGATACAGATACAGATACAGATACAGATACAGATACAGATAAGATAAGATAAAGATAAAGATAAGGATAAAGATAAAGATAAAGATAAAGATAAAGATATAGATACAGATAAAGATACAGATACAGATACAGATACAGATACAGATACAGATACAGATACAGATACAGATACAGATACAGATAAAGATAAAGATAAAGATAAAAATACAGATACAGATACAGATACAGATACATATACAGATACAGATACAGATACAGATACAGATACAGGTACAGATACAGATACAGATACAGATACAGATAAAGATACAGATACAGATACAGATACAGATAAAGATAAAGATAAAGATACAGATACAGATACAGATAGAGATAAGATAAGATAAAGATAAAGATAAAGATAAAGATAAAGATAAAGATAAAGATAAAGATAAAGATAAAGATAAAGATAAAGATAAAGATAAAGATAAAGATAAAGATAAAGATAAAGATAAAGATAAAGATAAAGATAAAGATAAAGATAAAGATAAAGATAAAGATAAAGATAAAGAGAAAGATAAAGATAAAGATAAAAATAAAGATACAGATACTGATACAGATACAGATACAGATACAGATAAAGATAAAGATAAAGATAAAGATAAAGATAAAGATACAGATACAGATACAGATACAGATACAGATACAGATACAGATACAGATACAGATACAGATAAAGATAAAGATAAAGATAAAGATAAAGATAAAGATAAAGATAAAGATAAAGATAAAGATAAAGATAAAGATAAAGATAAAGATAAAGATAAAGATAAAGATAAAGATACAGATACAGATAAAGATAGAGATAGAGATAAAGATACAGATACAGATACAGACAGATAAAGATAAAGATAAAGATAAAGATAAAGATAAAGATACAGATACAGATACAGATAAGATAAAGATAAAGATAAAGATAAAGATAAAGATAAAGATAAAGATAAAGATAAAGATAAAGATAAAGATAAAGATAAAGATAAAGATAAAGATAAAGATAAAGATAAAGATAAAGACAAAGATAAAGATAAAGATAAAAATAAAGATACAGATACTGATACAGATACAGATACAGATACAGATAAAGATAAAGATAAAGATAAAGATAAAGATAAAGATAAAGATAAAGATAAAGATAAAGATACAGATACAGATACAGATACAGATACAGATACAGATACAGATACAGATACAGATACAGATAAAGATAAAGATAAAGATAAAGATAAAGATAAAGATAAAGATAAAGATAAAGATAAAGATAAAGATAAAGATAAAGATAAAGATAAAGATAAAGATACAGATACAGATAAAGATAGAGATAGAGATAAAGATACAGATACAGATACAGACAGATAAAGATAAAGATAAAGATAAAGATACAGATACAGATACAGATACAGATACAGATAAAGGTACAGATACAGATACAGATACAGATACAGATAAAGATACAGATACAGATACAGATAAAGATAAAGATAAAGATAAAGATACAGATACAGATACAGATACAGATACAGATACAGATACAGATACAGATACAGATACAGATACAGGTACAGATACAGATACAGATACAGATACAGATACAGATACAGATAAAGATACAGATACAGATAAAGATACAGATACAGATAAAGATACAGATACAGATACAGATACAGACACAGATACAAATACAGATACAGATACAGATACAGATACAGATACAGATACAGATACAGATACAGATAAAGATACAGATACAGATAAAGATACAGATACAGATAAAGATACAGATACAGATAAAGATACAGATACAGATACAGGTAAAGATAAAGATAAAGATAAAGATAAAGATACAGATACAGATACAGATACAGATACAGATACAGTTACAGATACAGATACAGATACAGATACAGATACAGATACAGATACAGATACAGATAAAGATAAAGATACAGATACAGATACAGATACAGATACAGATACAGATACAGATACAGATAAAGATAAAGATAAAGATAAAGATAAAGATAAAGATAAAGATAAAGATAAAGATAAAGATAAAGATAAAGATAAAGATAAAGATAAAGATAAAGATAAAGATAAAGATAAAGATAAAGATAAAGATAAAGATAAAGATAAAGATAAAGATAAAGATAAAGATTACAGATACAGATACAGATACAGATACAGATACAGATACAGGTACAGATACAGATACAGATACAGATACAGATACAGATACAGATAAAGATACAGATACAGATACAGATACAGATAAAGATAAAGATAAAGATAAAGATACAAATACAGATACAGATACAGATACAGATACAGATACAGATACGGATAAAGATAAAGATACAGATACAGATACAGATACAGATACAGATACAGATACGGATACAGATACAGATAAAGATACAGATACAGATACAGATACAGATACAGATACAGATACAGATACAGATACAGATACAGATACAGATACAGATACAGATACAGATACAGATACAGATACAGATACAGATACAGATACAGATAAAGATAAAGATAAAGATAAAGATACAGATACAGATACAGATACAGATAAAGATACAGATACAGATACAGATACAGATACAGATACAGATACAGATACAGATACAGATACAGATACAGATAAAGATAAAGATAAAGATAAAGATACAGATACAGATACAGATACAGATAAAGATACAGATACAGATACAGATACAGATACAGATACAGATACAGATACAGATACAAATACAGATACAGATAAAGATAAAGATAAAGATACAGATACAGATACAGATACAGATACAGATACAGATAAGATAAGATAAAGATAAAGATAAAGTTGAGATAAAGATACAGATACAGATACAGATACAGATACAGATACAGATACAGATACAGATAAAGATAAAGATAAAGATACAGATACAGATACAGATACAGATAAAGATACAGATACAGATACAGATACAGATACAGATACAGATACAGATACAGATAAAGATAAAGATAAAGATACAGATACAGATACAGATACAGATACAGATACAGATACAGATAAAGATAAAGATAAAGATACAGATACAGATACAGATACAGATACAGATACAGATACAGATAAGATAAGATAAAGATAAAGATAAAGTTGAGATAAAGATACAGATACAGATAAGATAAGATAAAGATAAAGATAAAGTTGAGATAAAGATACAGATACAGATACAGATACAGATACAGATAAAGATAAAGATAAAGATACAGATACAGATACAGATACAGATAAAGATACAGATACAGATACAGATACAGATACAGATAAAGATAAAGATACAGATACAGATACAGATACAGATACAGATACAGATACAGATACAGATAAAGATAAAGATAAAGATACAGATACAGATACAGATACAGATACAGATACAGATACAGATACAGATACAGATACAGATACAGATAAAGATAAAGATACAGATACAGATACAGATACAGATACAGATAAGATAAGATAAAAATAAAGATAAAGTTGAGATAAAGATACAGATACAGATAAGATAAGATAAAGATAAAGATAAAGTTGAGATAAAGATACAGATACAGATACAGATACAGATACAGATACAGATACAGATACAGATAAAGATAAAGATAAAGATACAGATACAGGTACAGATACAGATAAAGATACAGATACAGATACAGATACAGATACAGATACAGATACAGATAAAGATAAAGATACAGATACAGATACAGATACAGATACAGATACAGATACAGATACAGATACAGATACAGATAAAGATAAAGATACAGATACAGATACAGATACAGATACAGATACAGATACAGATACAGATACAGATACAGATACAGATACAGATACAGATACAGATACAGATACAGATACAGATAAAGATAAAGATAAAGATACAGATACAGATACAGATACAGATAAAGATACAGATACAGATACAGATACAGATACAGATACAGATACAGATACAGATAAAGATAAAGATAAAGATACAGATACAGATACAGATACAGATAAAGATACAGATACAGATACAGATAAAGATAAAGATAAAGATACAGATACAGATACAGATACAGATACAGATAAAGATACAGATACAGATACAGATACAGATACAGATACAGATAAAGATAAAGATAAAGATACAGATACAGATACAGATACAGATAAAGATACAGATACAGATACAGATACAGATACAGATAAAGATAAAGATAAAGATAAAGATAAAGATAAAGATAAAGATAAAGATAAAGATAAAGATAAAGATAAAGATAAAGATAAAGATAAAGATAAAGATAAAGATAAAGATA
Source organism: Anastrepha ludens (assembly GCF_028408465.1). Classification (NCBI taxonomy): domain Eukaryota; kingdom Metazoa; phylum Arthropoda; class Insecta; order Diptera; family Tephritidae; genus Anastrepha; species Anastrepha ludens. Next base: position 199,732 of record NW_026530032.1, read on the forward strand.
AAGATAAAGATAAAGATAAAGATAAAGATAAAGATACAGATACAGATACAGATACAGATACAGATACAGATACAGATACAGATACAGATACAGATACAGATACAGATACAGATACAGATACAGATACAAATACAGATACAGATAAGATAAGATAAAGATAAAGATAAAGTTAAGATAAAGATACAGATACAGATACAGATACAGATAAAGATAAAGATAAAGATAAAGATAAAGATACAGATACAGATACAGATACAGATAAAGATACAGATACAGATACAGATACAGATAAAGATAAAGATACAGATACAGATACAGACACAGATACAGATACAGATACAGATACAGATACAGATACAGATACAGATACAGATACAGATACAGATACAGATACAGATACAGATACAGATAAAGATACAGATACAGATACAGATACAGATAAAGATAGAGATAAAGATAAAGATAAAGATACAGATACAGATACAGATACAGATACAGATAAAGATACAGATACAGATACAGATACAGATAAAGATAAAGATACAGATACAGATACAGACACAGATGCAGATACAGATACAGACACAGGTAAAGAAACAGATACAGATACAGATACAGATACAGATACGGATAAAGATAAAGATAAAGATACAGATACAGATACAGATACAGATACAGATACAGATACGGATACAGATACAGATACAGATAAAGATAAAGATAAAGATAAAGATAAAGATAAAGATAAAAATACAGATACAGATACAGATACAGATACATATACAGATACAGATACAGATACAGATACAGGTACAGATACAGATACAGATACAGATACAGATAAAGATACAGATACAGATACAGATACAGATAAAGATAAAGATAAAGATACAGATACAGATACAGATAGAGATAAGATAAGATAAAGATAAAGATAAAGATAAAGATAAAGATAAAGATAAAGATAAAGATAAAGATAAAGATAAAGATAAAGATAAAGATAAAGATAAAGATAAAGATAAAGGTAAAGATAAAGATAAAGATAAAGAGAAAGATAAAGATAAAGATAAAAATAAAGATACAGATACTGATACAGATACAGATACAGATACAGATAAAGATAAAGATAAAGATAAAGATAAAGATAAAGATAAAGATAAAGATAAAGATAAAGATACAGATACAGATACAGATACAGATACAGATACAGATACAGATACAGATACAGATACAGATAAAGATAAAGATAAAGCTAAAGATAAAGATAAAGATAAAGATAAAGATAAAGATAAAGATAAAGATAAAGATAAAGATACAGATACAGATAAAGATAGAGATAGAGATAAAGATACAGATACAGATACAGACAGATAAAGATAAAGATAAAGATAAAGATAAAGATAAAGATAAAGATAAAGATAAAGATAAAGATAAAGATACAGATACAGATACAGATACAGATACAGATAAAGGTACAGATACAGATACAGATACAGATACAGATAAAGATACAGATACAGATACAGATAAAGATAAAGATAAAGATAAAGATAAAGATACAGATACAGATACAGATACAGATACAGATACAGATACAGATACAGATACAGGTACAGATACAGATACAGATACAGATACAGATACAGATAAAGATACAGATACAGATAAAGATACAGATACAGATAAAGATACAGATACAGATACAGATACAGACACAGATACAAATACAGATACAGATACAGATACAGATACAGATACAGATACAGATACAGATACAGATACGGATACAGATACAGATACAGATAAAGATACAGATACAGATAAAGATACAGATACAGATAAAGATACAGATACAGATACAGGTAAAGATAAAGATAAAGATAAAGATAAAGATACAGATACAGATACAGATACAGATACAGATACAGTTACAGATACAGATACAGATACAGATACAGATACAGATACAGATACAGATAAAGATAAAGATACAGATACAGATACAGATACAGATACAGATACAGATACAGATACAGATAAAGATAAAGATAAAGATAAAGATAAAGATAAAGATAAAGATAAAGATAAAGATAAAGATAAAGATAAAGATAAAGATAAAGATAAAGATAAAGATAAAGATAAAGATAAAGATAAAGATAAAGATAAAGATAAAGATAAAGATAAAGATAAAGATAAAGATAAAGATAAAGATTACAGATACAGATACAGATACAGATACAGATACAGATACAGATACAGATACAGATACAGATACAGATAAAGATACAGATACAGATACAGATACAGATACAGATAAAGATAAAGATAAAGATAAAGATACAAATACAGATACAGATACAGATACAGATACAGATACAGATACAGATACAGATACAGATACAGATACAGATACAGATACAGGTAAAGAAACAGATACAGATACAGATACAGATAAAGATACAGATACAGATACAGATACAGATACAGATACAGGTAAAGAAACAGATACAGATACAGATACAGATACAGATACGGATACAGATACAGATACAGATACAGATACAGATACAGATACAGATACAGATACAGATAAAGATACAGATACAGATACAGATACAGATACAGATACAGATACAGATACAGATACAGATACAGATACAGATAAAGATAAAGATAAAGATACAGATACAGATACAGATACAGATAAAGATACAGATACAGATACAGATACAGATACAGATACAGATACAGATACAGATACAGATACAGATACAGATAAAGATAAAGATAAAGATACAGATACAGAAACAGATACAGATACAGATAAGATAAGATAAAGATAAAGATAAAGTTGAGATAAAGATACAGATAAAGATAAAGATAAAGATAAAGATAAAGATAAAGATAAAGATAAAGATAAAGATAAAGATAAAGATAAAGATAAAGATAAAGATAAAGATAAAGATAAAGATAAAGATAAAGATAAAGATAAAGATAAAGATAAAGATACAGATACAGATACAGATACAGATACAGATACAGATACAGATACAGATACAGATACAAATACAGATACAGATACAGATACAGATACAGATACAGATACAGATACAGATACAGATAAGATAAGATAAAGATAAAGATAAAGTTAAGATAAAGATACAGATACATATACAGATACAGATACAGATACAGATACAGATACAGATACAGATACAGATAAGATAAGATAAAGATAAAGATAAAGATAAAGTTAAGATAAAGATACAGATACAGATACAGATACAGATGAAGATAAAGATAAAGATAAAGATAAAGATACAGATACAGATACAGATACAGATACAGATAAAGATACAGATACAGATACAGATAAAGATAAAGATACAGATACAGATACAGACACAGATACAGATACAGATACAGATACAGATACAGATACAGATACAGATACAGATACAGATACAGATACAGATACAGATAAAGATACAGATACAGATAAAGATACAGATACAGATACAGATACAGATAAAGATAAAGGTAAAGATAAAGATACAAATACAGATACAGATACAGATACAGATACAGATACAGATACAGATACAGATAAGATAAGATAAAGATAAAGATAAAGTTAAGATAAAGATACAGATACAGATACAGATACAGATACAGATAAGATAAGATAAAGATAAAGATAAAGTTAAGATAAAGATACAGATACAGATACAGATACAGATAAAGATAAAGATAAAGATAAAGATAAAGATACAGATACAGATACAGATACAGATACAGATAAAGATACAGATACAGATACAGATAAAGATAAAGATACAGATACAGATACAGATACAGGTACAGATACAGATACAGATACAGATACAGATACAGATACAGATACAGATACAGATACAGATACAGATACAGATAAAGATACAGATACAGATAAAGATACAGATACAGATACAGATACAGATAAAGATAAAGATAAAGATAAAGATAAAGATACAAATACAGATACAGATACAGATACAGATACAGATACAGATACAGATACAGATACAGGTAAAGAAACAGATACAGATACAGATACAGATACAGATACGGATAAAGATAAAGATAAAGATACAGATACAGATACAGATACAGATACAGATACAGATACGGATACAGATACAGATACAGATACAGATACAGATACAGATACAGATACAGATACAGATAAAGATAAAGATAAAGATACAGATACAGATACAGATACAGATAAAGATAAAGATAAAGATAAAGATAAAGATAAAGATAAAGATAAAGATAAAGATAAAGATAAAGATAAAGATAAAGATAAAGATAAAGATAAAGATAAAGATAAAGATAAAGATAAAGATAAAGATTACAGATACAGATACAGATACAGATACAGATACAGATACATATAAAGAAACAGATACAGATACAGATACAGATACAGATAAAGATAAAGATAAAGATAAAGATACAGATACATATACAGATACAGATACAGATACAGATACAGGTACAGATACAGATACAGATACAGATACAGATAAAGATACAGATACAGATACAGATACAGATACAGATACAGATAAGATAAGATAAAGATAAAGATAAGGATAAAGATAAAGATAAAGATAAAGATAAAGATAAAGATAAAGATATAGATACAGATAAAGATACAGATATAGATACAGATACAGATACAGATACAGATACAGATACAGATACAGATACAGATACAGATACAGATACAGATACAGATAAAGATAAAGATAAAGATAAAGATAAAAATACAGATACAGATACAGATACAGATACATATACAGATACAGATACAGATACAGATACAGGTACAGATACAGATACAGATACAGATACAGATAAAGATACAGATACAGATACAGATACAGATACAGATAAAGATAAAGATAAAGATACAGATACAGATACAGATAGAGATAAGATAAGATAAAGATAAAGATAAAGATAAAGATAAAGATAAAGATAAAGATAAAGATAAAGATAAAGATAAAGATAAAGATAAAGATAAAGATAAAGATAAAGATAAAGATAAAGATAAAGATAAAGATAAAGATAAAGATAAAGATAAAGATAAAGATAAAGATAAAGAGAAAGATAAAGATAAAGATAAAAATAAAGATACAGATACTGATACAGATACAGATACAGATACAGATAAAGATAAAGATAAAGATAAAGATAAAGATAAAGATAAAGATAAAGATACAGATACAGATACAGATACAGATACAGATACAGATACAGATACAGATACAGATACAGATACAGATAAAGATAAAGATAAAGATAAAGATAAAGATAAAGATAAAGATAAAGATAAAGATAAAGATAAAGATAAAGATAAAGATAAAGATAAAGATAAAGATAAAGATACAGATACAGATAAAGATAGAGATAGAGATAAAGATACAGATACAGATACAGACAGATAAAGATAAAGATAAAGATAAAGATAAAGATACAGATACAGATACAGATACAGATACAGATACAGATAAAGGTACAGATACAGATACAGATACAGATACAGATAAAGATACAGATACAGATACAGATAAAGATAAAGATAAAGATAAAGATACAGATACAGATACAGATACAGATACAGATACAGATACAGATACAGATACAGGTACAGATACAGATACAGATACAGATACAGATACAGATAAAGATACAGATACAGATAAAGATACAGATACAGATAAAGATACAGATACAGATACAGATACAGACACAGATACAAATACAGATACAGATACAGATACAGATACAGATACAGATACAGATACAGATACAGATACAGATACAGATACAGATACAGATACAGATACAGATAAAGATACAGATACAGATAAAGATACAGATACAGATAAAGATACAGATACAGATAAAGATACAGATACAGATACAGGTAAAGATAAAGATAAAGATAAAGATAAAGATAAAGATACAGATACAGATACAGATACAGATACAGATACAGTTACAGATACAGATACAGATACAGATACAGATACAGATACAGATACAGATAAAGATAAAGATACAGATACAGATACAGATACAGATACAGATACAGATACAGATACAGATAAAGATAAAGATAAAGATAAAGATAAAGATAAAGATAAAGATAAAGATAAAGATAAAGATAAAGATAAAGATAAAGATAAAGATAAAGATAAAGATAAAGATTACAGATACAGATCCAGATACAGATACAGATACAGATACAGATACAGATAAAGATACAGATACAGATACAGATACAGATAAAGATAAAGATAAAGATAAAGATACAAATACAGATACAGATACAGATACAGATACAGATACAGATACGGATAAAGATAAAGATAAAGATACAGATACAGATACAGATACAGATACAGATACAGATACAGATACGGATACAGATACAGATACAGATACAGATACAGATACAGATACAGATACAGATACAGATAAAGATACAGATACAGATACAGATACAGATACAGATACAGATACAGATACAGATAAAGATAAAGATAAAGATAAAGATAAAGATAAAGATACAGATACAGATACAGATACAGATAAAGATACAGATACAGATACAGATACAGATACAGATACAGATACAAATACAGATACAGATAAAGATAAAGATAAAGATACAGATACAGATACAGATACAGATACAGATACAGATAAGATAAGATAAAGATAAAGATAAAGTTGAGATAAAGATACAGATACAGATACAGATACAGATACAGATACAGATAAAGATAAAGATAAAGATACAGATACAGATACAGATACAGATACAGATAAAGATACAGATACAGATACAGATACAGATACAGATAAAGATAAAGATAAAGATACAGATACAGATACAGATACAGATAAAGATACAGATACAGATACAGATACAGATACAGATACAGATACAGATACAGATACAGATAAAGATAAAGATAAAGATACAGATACAGATACAGATACAGATACAGATACAGATACAGATAAGATAAGATAAAGATAAAGATAAAGTTGAGATAAAGATACAGATACAGATACAGATACAGATAAGATAAGATAAAGATAAAGATAAAGTTGAGATAAAGATACAGATACAGATACAGATACAGATACAGATACAGATAAAGATAAAGATAAAGATACAGATACAGATACAGATACAGATAAAGATACAGATACAGATACAGATACAGATACAGATAAAGATAAAGATACAGATACAGATACAGATACAGATACAGATACAGATACAGATACAGATACAGATAAAGATAAAGATAAAGATAAAGATACAGATACAGATACAGATACAGATAAAGATACAGATACAGATACAGATACAGATACAGATACAGATACAGATACAGATACAGATAAAGATAAAGATACAGATACAGATACAGATACAGATAAGATAAGATAAAAATAAAGATAAAGTTGAGATATAGATACAGATACAGATAAGATAAGATAAAGATAAAGATAAAGTTGAGATAAAGATACAGATACAGATACAGATACAGATACAGATACAGATACAGATAAAGATAAAGATAAAGATACAGATACAGATACAGATACAGATAAAGATACAGATACAGATACAGATACAGATACAGATAAAGATAAAGATACAGATACAGATACAGATACAGATACAGATACAGATACAGATACAGATACAGATACAGATACAGATACAGATAAAGATAAAGATAAAGATACAGATACAGATACAGATACAGATAAAGATACAGATACAGATACAGATACAGATACAGATACAGATACAGATACAGATACAGATACAGATAAAGATAAAGATAAAGATACAGATACAGATACAGATACAGATACAGATAAAGATACAGATACAGATACAGATAAAGATAAAGATAAAGATAAAGATACAGATACAGATACAGATACAGATACAGATAAAGATACAGATACAGATACAGATACAGATACAGATAAAGATAAAGATAAAGATACAGATACAGATACAGATACAGATAAAGATACAGATACAGATACAGATACAGATACAGATAAAGATAAAGATAAAGATAAAGATAAAGATAAAGATAAAGATAAAGATAAAGATAAAGATAAAGATAAAGATAAAGATAAAGATAAAGATAAAGATAAAGATAAAGATAAAGATACAGATACAGATACAGATACAGATACAGATACAGATACAGATACAGATACAGATACAGATACAGATACAGATATAGATACAGATACAGATACAGATACAGATACAGATACAGATAAGATAAGATAAAGATAAAGATAAAGTTAAGATAAAGATACAGATACAGATACAGATACAGATAAAGATAAAGATAAAGATAAAGATAAAGATACAGATACAGATACAGATACAGATAAAGATACAGATACAGATACAGATAAAGATAAAGATACAGATACAGATACAGACACAGATACAGATACAGATACAGATACAGATACAGATACAGATACAGATACAGATACAGATAAAGATACAGATACAGATACAGATACAGATAAAGATAAAGATAAAGATAAAGATAAAGATACAGATACAGATACAGATACAGATACAGATACAGATAAAGATACAGATACAGATACAGATAAAGATAAAGATACAGATACAGATACAGACACAGATGCAGATACAGATACAGATACAGGTAAAGAAACAGATACAGATACAGATACAGATACAGATACGGATAAAGATAAAGATAAAGATACAGATACAGATACAGATACAGATACAGATACAGATACGGATACAGATACAGATACAGATAAAGATAAAGATAAAGATACAGATACAGATACAGATACAGATACAGATACAGATACAGATACAGATACAGATACAGATACAGATACAGATACAGATACAGATACAGATACAGATACAGATACAGATACAGATAAAGATACAGATACAGATAAAGATACAGATACAGATACAGATACAGATAAAGATAAAGATAAAGATAAAGATAAAGATAAAGATACAGATACAGATACAGATACAGATACAGATAAAGATACAGATACAGATACATATAAAGATAAAGATACAGATACAGATACAGACACAGATGCAGATACAGATACAGATACAGGTAAAGAAACAGATACAGATACAGATACAGATACAGATACGGATAAAGATAAAGATAAAGATACAGATACAGATACAGATACAGATACAGATACAGATACGGATACAGATACAGATACAGATACAGATACAGATAAAGATACAGATACAGATACATATAAAGATAAAGATACAGATACAGATACAGACACAGATGCAGATACAGATACAGATACAGGTAAAGAAACAGATACAGATACAGATACAGATACAGATACGGATAAAGATAAAGATAAAGATACAGATACAGATACAGATACAGATACAGATACAGATACGGATACAGATACAGATACAGATAAAGATAAAGATACAGATACAGATACAGATACAGATACAGATACAGATAAGATAAGATAAAGATAAAGATAAAGTTGAGATAAAGATACAGATACAGATACAGATACAGATACAGATACAGATACAGATACAGATACAGATACAGATACAGATACAGATACAGATAAAGATAAAGATACAGATACAGATACAGATACAGATACAGATAAAGATAAAGATAAAGATAAAGATAAAGATAAAGATAAAGATAAAGATAAAGATAAAGATAAAGATAAAGATAAAGATAAAGATAAAGATAAAGATAAAGATAAAGATAAAGATAAAGATAAAGATAAAGATAAAGATAAAGATACAGATACAGATACAGATACAGATACAGATAAAGATAAAGATAAAGATACAGATACAGATACAGATACAGATAAAGATACAGATACAGATACAGATACAGATACAGATAAAGATAAAGATAAAGATAAAGATAAAGATAAAGATAAAGATAAAGATAAAGATAAAGATAAAGATAAAGATAAAGATAAAGATAAAGATAAAGATAAAGATAAAGATAAAGATAAAGATAAAGATAAAGATAAAGATAAAGATAAAGATAAAGATAAAGATAAAGATAAAGATAAAGATACAGATACAGATACAGATACAGATACAGATACAGATACAGATACAGATACAGATACAGATACAGATACAGATACAGATACAGATACAGATACAGATACAGATACAGATACAAATACAGATACAGATACAGATACAGATACAGATAAGATAAGATAAAGATAAAGATAAAGTTAAGATAAAGATACAGATAAAGATAAAGATAAAGATAAAGATAAAGATACAGATACAGATACAGATACAGATAAAGATACAGATACAGATACAGATAAAGATAAAGATACAGATACAGATACAGACACAGATACAGATACAGATACAGATACAGATACAGATACAGATACAGATACAGATACAGATACAGACACAGATAAAGATACAGATACAGATACAGATAAAGATAAAGATAAAGATAAAGATAAAGATAAAGATACAGATACAGATACAGATACAGATACAGATAAAGATACAGATACAGATACAGATAAAGATAAAGATACAGATACAGATACAGACACAGATGCAGATACAGATACAGATACAGGTAAAGAAACAGATACAGATACAGATACAGATACAGATACGGATAAAGATAAAGATAAAGATACAGATACAGATACAGATACAAATACAGATACAGATAATGATAAAGATACAGGTACAGATACAGATACAGATAAAGATAAAGATACAGATACAGATACAGACACAGATACAGATACAGATACAGATACAGATACAGATAAAGATACAGATACAGATACAGATACAGATACAGATACAGATACAGATACAGATACAGATAAAGATAAAGATACAGATACAGATACAGATACAGATAAGATAAGATAAAAATAAAGATAAAGTTGAGATATAGATACAGATACAGATAAGATAAGATAAAGATAAAGATAAAGTTGAGATAAAGATACAGATACAGATACAGATACAGATACAGATACAGATACAGATACAGATAAAGATAAAGATAAAGATACAGATACAGATACAGATACAGATAAAGATACAGATACAGATACAGATACAGATACAGATAAAGATAAAGATACAGATACAGATACAGATACAGATACAGATACAGATACAGATACAGATACAGATACAGATACAGATACAGATAAAGATAAAGATACAGATACAGATACAGATACAGATAAAGATACAGATACAGATACAGATACAGATACAGATACAGATACAGATACAGATACAGATACAGATACAGATAAAGATAAAGATAAAGATACAGATACAGATACAGATACAGATAAAGATACAGATACAGATACAGATAAAGATAAAGATAAAGATACAGATACAGATACAGATACAGATACAGATAAAGATACAGATACAGATACAGATACAGATACAGATAAAGATAAAGATAAAGATACAGATACAGATACAGATACAGATAAAGATACAGATACAGATACAGATACAGATACAGATAAAGATAAAGATAAAGATAAAGATAAAGATAAAGATAAAGATAAAGATAAAGATAAAGATAAAGATAAAGATAAAGATAAAGATAAAGATAAAGATAAAGATAAAGATAAAGATAAAGATAAAGATAAAGATAAAGATACAGATACAGATACAGATACAGATACAGATACAGATACAGATACAGATACAGATACAGATACAGATACAGATACAGATACAGATACAGATACAAATACAGATACAGATACAGATACAGATACAGATAAGATAAGATAAAGATAAAGATAAAGTTAAGATAAAGATACAGATACAGATACAGATACAGATAAAGATAAAGATAAAGATAAAGATACAGATACAGATACAGATACAGATAAAGATACAGATACAGATACAGATAAAGATAAAGATACAGATACAGATACAGACACAGATACAGATACAGATACAGATACAGATACAGATACAGATACAGATACAGATACAGATAAAGATACAGATACAGATACAGATACAGATAAAGATAAAGATAAAGATAAAGATAAAGATAAAGATAAAGATACAGATACAGATACAGATACAGATACAGATAAAGATACAGATACAGATACAGATAAAGATAAAGATACAGATACAGATACAGACACAGATGCAGATACAGATACAGATACAGGTAAAGAAACAGATACAGATACAGATACAGATACACATACGGATAAAGATAAAGATAAAGATACAGATACAGATACAGATACAGATACAGATACAGATACGGATACAGATACAGATACAGATAAAGATAAAGATAAAGATACAGATACAGATACAGATACAGATACAGATACAGATACAGATACAGATACAGATACAGATACAGATACAGATACAGATACAGATACAGATACAGATACAGATAAAGATACAGATACAGATAAAGATACAGATACAGATACAGATACATATAAAGATAAAGATAAAGATAAAGATAAAGATAAAGATACAGATACAGATACAGATACAGATACAGATAAAGATACAGATACAGATACATATAAAGATAAAGATACAGATACAGATACAGACACAGATGCAGATACAGATACAGATACAGGTAAAGAAACAGATACAGATACAGATACAGATACAGATACGGATAAAGATAAAGATAAAGATACAGATACAGATACAGATACAGATACAGATACAGATACGGATACAGATACAGATACAGATACAGATACAGATAAAGATACAGATACAGATACATATAAAGATAAAGATACAGATACAGATACAGACACAGATGCAGATGCAGATACAGATACAGATACAGGTAAAGAAACAGATACAGATACAGATACAGACACAGATACGGATAAAGATAAAGATAAAGATACAGATACAGATACAGATACAGATACAGATACAGATACGGATACAGATACAGATACAGATAAAGATAAAGATAAAGATACAGATACAGATACAGATACAGATACAGATAAGATAAGATAAAGATAAAGATAAAGTTGAGATAAAGATACAGATACAGATACAGATACAGATACAGATACAGATACAGATACAGATACAGATACAGATACAGATAAAGATAAAGATACAGATACAGATACAGATACAGATACAGATAAAGATAAAGATAAAGATAAAGATAAAGATAAAGATAAAGATAAAGATAAAGATAAAGATAAAGATAAAGATAAAGATAAAGATAAAGATAAAGATAAAGATAAAGATAAAGATACAGATAAAGATACAGATACAGATACAGATACAGATACAGATAAAGATAAAGATAAAGATACAGATACAGATACAGATACAGATAAAGATACAGATACAGATACAGATACAGATACAGATAAAGATAAAGATAAAGATAAAGATAAAGATAAAGATAAAGATAAAGATAAAGATAAAGATAAAGATAAAGATAAAGATAAAGATAAAGATAAAGATAAAGATAAAGATAAAGATAAAGATAAAGATAAAGATAAAGATAAAGATAAAGATAAAGATAAAGATAAAGATAAAGATAAAGATAAAGATAAAGATAAAGATAAAGATAAAGATAAAGATAAAGATAAAGATAAAGATAAAGATACAGATACAGATACAGATACAGATACAGATACAGATACAGATACAGATACAGATACAGATACAGATACAGATACAAATACAGATACAGATACAGATACAGATACAGATAAGATAAGATAAAGATAAAGATAAAGTTAAGATAAAGATACAGATAAAGATAAAGATAAAGATAAAGATAAAGATACAGATACAGATACAGATACAGATAAAGATACAGATACAGATACAGATAAAGATAAAGATACAGATACAGATACAGACACAGATACAGATACAGATACAGATACAGATACAGATACAGATACAGATACAGATACAGATACAGATAAAGATACAGATACAGATACAGATACAGATAAAGATAAAGATAAAGATAAAGATAAAGATACAGATACAGATACAGATACAGATACAGATAAAGATACAGATACAGATACAGATAAAGATAAAGATACAGATACAGATACAGACACAGATGCAGATACAGATACAGATACAGGTAAAGAAACAGATACAGATACAGATACAGATACAGATACGGATAAAGATAAAGATAAAGATACAGATACAGATACAGATACAGATACAGATACAGATACAGATACGGATACAGATACAGATACAGATAAAGATAAAGATACAGATACAGATACAGATACAGATACAGATACAGATACAGATACAGATACAGATACAGATACAGATACAGATACAGATACAGATAAAGATACAGATACAGATAAAGATACAGATACAGATACAGATACAGATAAAGATAAAGATAAAGATAAAGATAAAGATAAAGATAAAGATACAGATACAGATACAGATACAGATACAGATAAAGATACAGATACAGATACAGATACATATAAAGATAAAGATACAGATACAGATACAGACACAGATGCAGATACAGATACAGATACAGGTAAAGAAACAGATACAGATACAGATACAGATACAGATACGGATAAAGATAAAGATAAAGATACAGATACAGATACAGATACAGATACAGATACAGATACGGATACAGATACAGATACAGATAAAGATAAAGATAAAGATACAGATACAGATACAGATACAGATACAGATACAGATAAGATAAGATAAAGATAAAGATAAAGTTGACATAAAGATACAGATACAGATACAGATACAGATACAGATACAGATACAGATACAGATACAGATACAGATACAGATACAGATACAGATAAAGATAAAGATAAAGATACAGATACAGATACAGATACAGATAAAGATAAAGATAAAGATAAAGATAAAGATAAAGATAAAGATAAAGATAAAGATAAAGATAAAGATAAAGATAAAGATAAAGATAAAGATAAAGATAAAGATAAAGATAAAGATAAAGATAAAGATAAAGATAAAGATAAAGATAAAGATAAAGATAAAGATAAAGATAAAGATTACAGATACAGATACAGATACAGATACAGATACAGATACATATAAAGAAACAGATACAGATACAGATACAGATACAGATACAGATAAAGATAAAGATAAAGATACAGATACATATACAGATACAGATACAGATACAGATACAGATACAGGTACAGATACAGATACAGATACAGATACAGATAAAGATACAGATACAGATACAGATACAGATACAGATACAGATACAGATAAGATAAGATAAAGATAAAGATAAAGATAAAGTTGACATAAAGATACAGATACAGATACAGATACAGATACAGATACAGATACAGATACAGATACAGATACAGATACAGATACAGATACAGATACAGATAAAGATAAAGATAAAGATACAGATACAGATACAGATACAGATAAAGATAAAGATAAAGATAAAGATAAAGATAAAGATAAAGATAAAGATAAAGATAAAGATAAAGATAAAGATAAAGATAAAGATAAAGATAAAGATAAAGATAAAGATAAAGATAAAGATAAAGATAAAGATAAAGATAAAGATAAAGATAAAGATAAAGATAAAGATAAAGATAAAGATACAGATACAGATACAGATACAGATACAGATACAGATACAGATACAGATACAGATACAGATACAGATACAGATACAGATACAGATACAGATACAGATACAGATACAGATACAGATACAGATACAGATACAAATACAGATACAGATACAGATACAGATACAGATAAGATAAGATAAAGATAAAGATAAAGTTAAGATAAAGATACAGATAAAGATAAAGATAAAGATAAAGATAAAGATACAGATACAGATACAGATACAGATAAAGATACAGATACAGATACAGATAAAGATAAAGATACAGATACAGATACAGACACAGATACAGATACAGATACAGATACAGATACAGATACAGATACAGATACAGATACAGATACAGACACAGATAAAGATACAGATACAGATACAGATACAGATAAAGATAAAGATAAAGATAAAGATAAAGATAAAGATACAGATACAGATACAGATACAGATACAGATAAAGATACAGATACAGATACAGATAAAGATAAAGATACAGATACAGATACAGACACAGATGCAGATACAGATACAGATACAGGTAAAGAAACAGATACAGATACAGATACAGATACAGATACGGATAAAGATAAAGATAAAGATACAGATACAGATACAGATACAAATACAGATACAGATAATGATAAAGATACAGGTACAGATACAGATACAGATAAAGATAAAGATACAGATACAGATACAGACACAGATACAGATACAGATACAGATACAGATACAGATAAAGATACAGATACAGATACAGATACAGATACAGATACAGATACAGATACAGATACAGATAAAGATAAAGATACAGATACAGATACAGATACAGATAAGATAAGATAAAAATAAAGATAAAGTTGAGATATAGATACAGATACAGATAAGATAAGATAAAGATAAAGATAAAGTTGAGATAAAGATACAGATACAGATACAGATACAGATACAGATACAGATACAGATAAAGATAAAGATAAAGATACAGATACAGATACAGATACAGATAAAGATACAGATACAGATACAGATACAGATACAGATAAAGATAAAGATACAGATACAGATACAGATACAGATACAGATACAGATACAGATACAGATACAGATACAGATACAGATACAGATACAGATAAAGATAAAGATACAGATACAGATACAGATACAGATAAAGATACAGATACAGATACAGATACAGATACAGATACAGATACAGATACAGATACAGATAAAGATAAAGATAAAGATACAGATACAGATACAGATACAGATACAGATAAAGATACAGATACAGATACAGATACAGATACAGATAAAGATAAAGATAAAGATACAGATACAGATACAGATACAGATAAAGATACAGATACAGATACAGATACAGATACAGATAAAGATAAAGATAAAGATAAAGATAAAGATAAAGATAAAGATAAAGATAAAGATAAAGATAAAGATAAAGATAAAGATAAAGATAAAGATAAAGATAAAGATAAAGATAAAGATAAAGATAAAGATAAAGATACAGATACAGATACAGATACAGATACAGATACAGATACAGATACAGATACAGATACAGATACAGATACAGATACAGATACAGATACAGATACAAATACAGATACAGATACAGATACAGATACAGATAAGATAAGATAAAGATAAAGATAAAGTTAAGATAAAGATACAGATACAGATACAGATACAGATAAAGATAAAGATAAAGATAAAGATAAAGATACAGATACAGATACAGATACAGATAAAGATACAGATACAGATACAGATAAAGATAAAGATACAGATACAGATACAGACACAGATACAGATACAGATACAGATACAGATACAGATACAGATACAGATACAGATACAGATACAGATAAAGATACAGATACAGATACAGATACAGATAAAGATAAAGATAAAGATAAAGATAAAGATAAAGATACAGATACAGATACAGATACAGATACAGATAAAGATACAGATATAGATACAGATAAAGATAAAGATACAGATACAGATACAGACACAGATGCAGACACAGATACAGATACAGGTAAAGAAACAGATACAGATACAGATACAGATACACATACGGATAAAGATAAAGATAAAGATACAGATACAGATACAGATACAGATACAGATACAGATACGGATACAGATACAGATACAGATAAAGATAAAGATAAAGATACAGATACAGATACAGATACAGATACAGATACAGATACAGATACAGATACAGATACAGATACAGATACAGATACAGATACAGATACAGATACAGATAAAGATACAGATACAGATAAAGATACAGATACAGATACAGATACATATAAAGATAAAGATAAAGATAAAGATAAAGATAAAGATACAGATACAGATACAGATACAGATACAGATAAAGATACAGATACAGATACATATAAAGATAAAGATACAGATACAGATACAGACACAGATGCAGATACAGATACAGATACAGGTAAAGAAACAGATACAGATACAGATACAGATACAGATACGGATAAAGATAAAGATAAAGATACAGATACAGATACAGATACAGATACAGATACAGATACGGATACAGATACAGATACAGATACAGATACAGATAAAGATACAGATACAGATACATATAAAGATAAAGATACAGATACAGATACAGACACAGATGCAGATACAGATACAGATACAGGTAAAGAAACAGATACAGATACAGATACAGACACAGATACGGATAAAGATAAAGATAAAGATACAGATACAGATACAGATACAGATACAGATACGGATACAGATACAGATACAGATAAAGATAAAGATAAAGATACAGATACAGATACAGATACAGATAAGATAAGATAAAGATAAAGATAAAGTTGAGATAAAGATACAGATACAGATACAGATACAGATACAGATACAGATACAGATACAGATACAGATACAGATACAGATAAAGATAAAGATACAGATACAGATACAGATACAGATACAGATAAAGATAAAGATAAAGATAAAGATAAAGATAAAGATAAAGATAAAGATAAAGATAAAGATAAAGATAAAGATAAAGATAAAGATAAAGATAAAGATAAAGATAAAGATAAAGATAAAGATAAAGATAAAGATACAGATAAAGATACAGATACAGATACAGATACAGATACAGATAAAGATAAAGATAAAGATACAGATACAGATACAGATACAGATAAAGATACAGATACAGATACAGATACAGATACAGATAAAGATAAAGATAAAGATAAAGATAAAGATAAAGATAAAGATAAAGATAAAGATAAAGATAAAGATAAAGATAAAGATAAAGATAAAGATAAAGATAAAGATAAAGATAAAGATAAAGATAAAGATAAAGATAAAGATAAAGATAAAGATAAAGATAAAGATAAAGATAAAGATAAAGATAAAGATAAAGATAAAGATAAAGATAAAGATAAAGATAAAGATAAAGATAAAGATACAGATACAGATACAGATACAGATACAGATACAGATACAGATACAGATACAGATACAGATACAGATACAGATACAAATACAGATACAGATACAGATACAGATACAGATAAGATAAGATAAAGATAAAGATAAAGTTAAGATAAAGATACAGATAAAGATAAAGATAAAGATAAAGATAAAGATACAGATACAGATACAGATACAGATAAAGATACAGATACAGATACAGATAAAGATAAAGATACAGATACAGATACAGACACAGATACAGATACAGATACAGATACAGATACAGATACAGATACAGATACAGATACAGATACAGATACAGATAAAGATACAGATACAGATACAGATACAGATAAAGATAAAGATAAAGATAAAGATAAAGATACAGATACAGATACAGATACAGATACAGATAAAGATACAGATACAGATACAGATAAAGATAAAGATACAGATACAGATACAGACACAGATGCAGATACAGATACAGATACAGGTAAAGAAACAGATACAGATACAGATACAGATACAGATACGGATAAAGATAAAGATAAAGATACAGATACAGATACAGATACAGATACAGATACAGATACAGATACGGATACAGATACAGATACAGATAAAGATAAAGATACAGATACAGATACAGATACAGATACAGATACAGATACAGATACAGATACAGATACAGATACAGATACAGATACAGATACAGATACAGATAAAGATACAGATACAGATAAAGATACAGATACAGATACAGATACAGATAAAGATAAAGATAAAGATAAAGATAAAGATAAAGATAAAGATACAGATACAGATACAGATACAGATACAGATAAAGATACAGATACAGATACAGATACATATAAAGATAAAGATACAGATACAGATACAGACACAGATGCAGATACAGATACAGATACAGGTAAAGAAACAGATACAGATACAGATACAGATACAGATACGGATAAAGATAAAGATAAAGATACAGATACAGATACAGATACAGATACAGATACAGATACGGATACAGATACAGATACAGATAAAGATAAAGATAAAGATACAGATACAGATACAGATACAGATACAGATACAGATAAGATAAGATAAAGATAAAGATAAAGTTGACATAAAGATACAGATACAGATACAGATACAGATACAGATACAGATACAGATACAGATACAGATACAGATACAGATACAGATACAGATACAGATACAGATACAGATAAAGATAAAGATAAAGATACAGATACAGATACAGATACAGATAAAGATAAAGATAAAGATAAAGATAAAGATAAAGATAAAGATAAAGATAAAGATAAAGATAAAGATAAAGATAAAGATAAAGATAAAGATAAAGATAAAGATAAAGATAAAGATAAAGATAAAGATAAAGATAAAGATAAAGATAAAGATAAAGATAAAGATAAAGATAAAGATAAAGATAAAGATAAAGATAAAGATAAAGATTACAGATACAGATACAGATACAGATACAGATACAGATACATATAAAGAAACAGATACAGATAGAGATACAGATACAGATACAGATAAAGATAAAGATAAAGATACAGATACATATACAGATACAGATACAGATACAGATACAGATACAGGTACAGATACAGATACAGATACAGATACAGATAAAGATACAGATACAGATACAGATACAGATACAGATACAGATACAGATACAGATAAGATAAGATAAAGATAAAGATAAGGATAAAAATAAAGATAAAGATAAAGATAAAGATAAAGATAAAGATAAAGATATAGATACAGATAAAGATACAGATACAGATACAGATACAGATACAGATACAGATACAGATACAGATACAGATACAGATACAGATACAGATACAGATACAGATACAGATAAAGATAAAGATAAAGATAAAAATACAGATACAGATACAGATACAGATACATATACAGATACAGATACAGATACAGATACAGGTACAGATACAGATACAGATACAGATACAGATAAAGATACAGATACAGATACAGATACAGATAAAGATAAAGATAAAGATACAGATACAGATACAGATAGAGATAAGATAAGATAAAGATAAAGATAAAGATAAAGATAAAGATAAAGATAAAGATAAAGATAAAGATAAAGATAAAGATAAAGATAAAGATAAAGATAACGATAAAGATAAAGAGAAAGATAAAGATAAAGATAAAAATAAAGATACAGATACTGATACAGATACAGATACAGATACAGATAAAGATAAAGATAAAGATAAAGATAAAGATAAAGATAAAGATAAAGATAAAGATAAAGATAAAGATAAAGATAAAGATAAAGATAAAGATAAAGATACAGATACAGATACAGATACAGATACAGAT
The DNA here is from genome assembly GCF_028408465.1 of Anastrepha ludens. Classification (NCBI taxonomy): domain Eukaryota; kingdom Metazoa; phylum Arthropoda; class Insecta; order Diptera; family Tephritidae; genus Anastrepha; species Anastrepha ludens. The sequence continues at coordinate 221,502 of NW_026530032.1, forward strand.
ACAGATACAGATACAGATACATATAAAGATAAAGATAAAGATAAAGATAAAGATAAAGATAAAGATAAAGATACAGATACAGATAAAGATAGAGATAGAGATAAAGATACAGATACAGATACAGACAGATAAAGATAAAGATAAAGATAAAGATAAAGATAAAGATACAGATACAGATACAGATACAGATAAAGGTACAGATACAGATACAGATACAGATACAGATAAAGATACAGATACAGATACAGATACAGATACAGATAAAGATAAAGATAAAGATAAAGATAAAGATACAGATACAGATACAGATACAGATGCAGATACAGATACATATACAGATACAGATACAGGTATAGATACAGATACAGATACAGATACAGATACAGATACAGATACAGATACAGATACAGATAAAGATACAGATACAGATAAAGATACAGATACAGATAAAGATACAGATACAGATACAGATACAGACACAGATACAGATACAGATACAGATACAGATACAGATACAGATACAGATAAAGATACAGATACAGATAAAGATACAGATACAGATAAAGATACAGATACAGATAAAGATACAGATACAGATACAGGTAAAGATAAAGATAAAGATAAAGATAAAGATAAAGATACAGATACAGATACAGATACAGATACAGATACAGTTACAGATACAGATACAGATACAGATACAGATACAGATACAGATGAAGATAAAGATACAGATACAGATACAGATACAGATACAGATACAGATACAGATACAGATAAAGATAAAGATAAAGATAAAGATAAAGATAAAGATAAAGATAAAGATAAAGATAAAGATAAAGATAAAGATAAAGATAAAGATAAAGATAAAGATAAAGATAAAGATAAAGATAAAGATAAAGATAAAGATAAAGATAAAGATAAAGATAAAGGTAAAGATAAAGATAAAGATAAAGATAAAGATAAAGATAAAGATAAAGATAAAGATAAAGATAAAGATAAAGATAAAGATAAAGATAAAGATAAAGATAGAGATAAAGATAAAGATAAAGATAAAGATAAAGATAAAGATAAAGATAAAGATAAAGATAAAGATAAAGATAAAGATAAAGATAAAGATAAAGATAAAGATAAAGATAAAGATAAAGATAAAGATAAAGATAAAGATAAAGATAAAGATAAAGATAAAGATAAAGATAAAGATAAAGATAAAGATAAAGATAAAGATAAAGATAAAGATAAAGATAAAGATAAAGATAAAGGTAAAGATAAAGATAAAGATAAAGATAAAGATAAAGATAAAGATACAGATACAGATACAGATACAGATACAGATACAGATACAGATACAGATACAGATACAGATACAGATACAGATACAGATACAGATACAGATACAGATACAAATACAGATACAGATACAGATACAGATACAGATACAGATACAGATAAGATAAGATAAAGATAAAGATAAAGATAAAGTTAAGATAAAGATACAGATACATATACAGATACAGATACAGATACAGATACAGATACAGATACAGATACAGATAAGATAAGATAAAGATAAAGATAAAGTTAAGATAAAGATACAGATACAGATACAGATAAAGATAAAGACAAAGATAAAGATAAAGATACAGATACAGATACAGATACAGATACAGATACAGATAAAGATACAGATACAGATACAGATAAAGATAAAGATACAGATACAGATACAGACACAGATACAGATACAGATACAGATACAGATACAGATACAGATACAGATACATATACAGATACAGATACAGATACAGATACAAATACAGATACAGATACAGATAAAGATAAAGATACAGATACAGATACAGATACAGATACAGATACAGATACAGATACGGATACAGATACAGATACAGATACAGATACAGATACAGATACAGATACAGATACAGATACAGATACAGATACAGATACAGATACAGATACAGATACAGATACAGATACAGATACAGATACAGATACAGATACAGATACAGATACAGATAAAGATACAGATACAGATAAAGATACAGATACAGATACAGATACAGATAAAGATAAAGATAAAGATAAAGATAAAGATACAAATACAGATACAGATACAGATACAGATACAGATACAGATACAGATACAGATACAGATACAGGTACAGGTAAAGAAACAGATACAGATACAGATACAGATACAGATACAGATACAGATACAGATAAAGATAAAGATAAAGATACAGATACAGATACAAATACAGATAAAGATACAGATACAGATACAGATACAGATACAGATAAAGATAAAGATAAAGATAAAGATAAAGATAAAGATAAAGATAAAGATAAAGATAAAGATAAAGATAAAGATAAAGATAAAGATAAAGATAAAGATAAAGATAAAGATAAAGATAAAGATAAAGATAAAGATAAAGATAAAGATAAAGATAAAGATACAGATACAGATACAGATACAGATACAGATACAGATACAGATACAGATACAGATACAGATACAGATACAGATACAGATACAGATACAGATACAGATACAAATACAGATACAGATACAGATACAGATACAGATACAGATACAGATAAGATAAGATAAAGATAAAGATAAAGTTAAGATAAAGATACAGATACATATACAGATACAGATACAGATACAGATACAGATACAGATACAGATACAGATACAGATACAGATACAGATAAGATAAGATAAAGATAAAGATAAAGATAAAGTTAAGATAAAGATACAGATACAGATACAGATACAGATACAGATAAAGATAAAGATAAAGATAAAGATAAAGATAAAGATACAGATACAGATACAGATACAGATACAGATAAAGATACAGATACAGATACAGATAAAGATAAAGATACAGATACAGATACAGACACAGATACAGATACAGATACAGATACAGATACAGATACAGATACAGATACAGATACAGATACAGATACAGATAAAGATACAGATACAGATAAAGATACAGATACAGATACAGATACAGATAAAGATAAAGATAAAGATAAAGATACAAATACAGATACAGATACAGATACAGATACAGATACAGATAAGATAAGATAAAGATAAAGATAAAGTTAAGATAAAGATACAGATACATATACAGATACAGATACAGATACAGATACAGATACAGATACAGATACAGATAAGATAAGATAAAGATAAAGATAAAGATAAAGTTAAGATAAAGATACAGATACAGATACAGATACAGATAAGATAAGATAAAAATAAAGATAAAGTTGAGATAAAGATACAGATACAGATAAGATAAGATAAAGATAAAGATAAAGTTGAGATAAAGATACAGATACAGATACAGATACAGATACAGATACAGATACAGATACAGATAAAGATAAAGATAAAGATACAGATACAGATACAGATACAGATAAAGATACAGATACAGATACAGATACAGATACAGATACAGATACAGATAAAGATAAAGATACAGATACAGATACAGATACAGATACAGATACAGATACAGATACAGATACAGATACAGATACAGATACAGATAAAGATAAAGATACAGATACAGATACAGATACAGATACAGATACAGATACAGATACAGATACAGATACAGATACAGATACAGATACAGATACAGATAAAGATAAAGATAAAGATACAGATACAGATACAGATACAGATAAAGATACAGATAAAGATACAGATACAGATACAGATACAGATACAGATACAGATACAGATAAAGATAAAGATAAAGATACAGATACAGATACAGATACAGATAAAGATACAGATACAGATACAGATAAAGATAAAGATAAAGATACAGATACAGATACAGATACAGATACAGATAAAGATACAGATACAGATACAGATACAGATACAGATACAGATAAAGATAAAGATAAAGATACAGATACAGATACAGATACAGATAAAGATACAGATACAGATACAGATACAGATACAGATAAAGATAAAGATAAAGATAAAGATAAAGATAAAGATAAAGATAAAGATAAAGATAAAGATAAAGATAAAGATAAAGATAAAGATAAAGATAAAGATAAAGATAAAGATAAAGATACAGATACAGATACAGATACAGATACAGATACAGATACAGATACAGATACAGATACAGATACAGATACAGATACAGATACAGATACAGATACAGATACAGATACAGATACAGATACAGATACAAATACAGATACAGATAAGATAAGATAAAGATAAAGATAAAGTTAAGATAAAGATACAGATACAGATACAGATACAGATAAAGATAAAGATAAAGATAAAGATAAAGATACAGATACAGATACAGATACAGATAAAGATACAGATACAGATACAGATAAAGATAAAGATACAGATACAGATACAGACACAGATACAGATACAGATACAGATACAGATACAGATACAGATACAGATACAGATACAGATACAGATAAAGATACAGATACAGATACAGATACAGATAAAGATAGAGATAAAGATAAAGATAAAGATACAGATACAGATACAGATACAGATACAGATAAAGATACAGATACAGATACAGATAAAGATAAAGATACAGATACAGATACAGACACAGATGCAGATACAGATACAGACACAGGTAAAGAAACAGATACAGATACAGATACAGATACAGATACGGATAAAGATAAAGATAAAGATACAGATACAGATACAGATACAGATACAGATACAGATACGGATACAGATACAGATACAGATAAAGATAAAGATAAAGATAAAGATAAAAATACAGATACAGATACAGATACAGATACATATACAGATACAGATACAGATACAGATACAGATACAGGTACAGATACAGATACAGATACAGATACAGATAAAGATACAGATACAGATACAGATACAGATAAAGATAAAGATAAAGATACAGATACAGATACAGATAGAGATAAGATAAGATAAAGATAAAGATAAAGATAAAGATAAAGATAAAGATAAAGATAAAGATAAAGATAAAGATAAAGATAAAGATAAAGATAAAGATAAAGATAAAGATAAAGATAAAGATAAAGATAAAGGTAAAGATAAAGATAAAGATAAAGAGAAAGATAAAGATAAAGATAAAAATAAAGATACAGATACTGATACAGATACAGATACAGATACAGATACAGATAAAGATAAAGATAAAGATAAAGATAAAGATAAAGATAAAGATAAAGATAAAGATAAAGATACAGATACAGATACAGATACAGATACAGATACAGATACAGATACAGATACAGATACAGATAAAGATAAAGATAAAGATAAAGATAAAGATAAAGATAAAGATAAAGATAAAGATAAAGATAAAGATAAAGATACAGATACAGATGAAGATAGAGATAGAGATAAAGATACAGATACAGATACAGACAGATAAAGATAAAAATAAAGATAAAGATAAAGATAAAGATACAGATACAGATACAGATACAGATACAGATAAAGGTACAGATACAGATACAGATACAGATACAGATAAAGATACAGATACAGATACAGATAAAGATAAAGATAAAGATAAAGATAAAGATACAGATACAGATACAGATACAGATACAGATACAGATACAGATACAGATACAGGTACAGATACAGATACAGATACAGATACAGATACAGATACAGATAAAGATACAGATACAGATAAAGATACAGATACAGATAAAGATACAGATACAGATACAGATACAGACACAGATACAAATACAGATACAGATACAGATACAGATACAGATACAGATACAGATACAGATACAGATACGGATACAGATACAGATACAGATAAAGATACAGATACAGATAAAGATACAGATACAGATAAAGATACAGATACAGATACAGGTAAAGATAAAGATAAAGATAAAGATAAAGATACAGATACAGATACAGATACAGATACAGATACAGTTACAGATACAGATACAGATACAGATACAGATACAGATACAGATACAGATAAAGATAAAGATACAGATACAGATACAGATACAGATACAGATACAGATACAGATACAGATAAAGATAAAGATAAAGATAAAGATAAAGATAAAGATAAAGATAAAGATAAAGATAAAGATAAAGATAAAGATAAAGATAAAGATAAAGATAAAGATAAAGATAAAGATTACAGATACAGATACAGATACAGATACAGATACAGATACAGACACAGATACAGATACAGATACAGATAAAGATACAGATACAGATACAGATACAGATAAAGATAAAGATAAAGATAAAGATACAAATACAGATACAGATACAGATACAGATACAGATACAGATACAGATACAGATACAGATACAGATACAGGTAAAGAAACAGATACAGATACAGATACAGATACAGATAAAGATACAGATACAGATACAGATACAGATACAGATACAGGTAAAGAAACAGATACAGATACAGATACAGATACAGATACAGATACGGATACAGATACAGATACAGATACAGATACAGATACAGATACAGATACAGATAAAGATACAGATACAGATACAGATACAGATACAGATACAGATACAGATACAGATACAGATACAGATAAAGATAAAGATAAAGATACAGATACAGATACAGATACAGATAAAGATACAGATACAGATACAGATACAGATACAGATACAGATACAGATACAGATACAGATACAGATACAGATAAAGATAAAGATAAAGATAAAGATACAGATACAGAAACAGATACAGATACAGATAAGATAAGATAAAGATAAAGATAAAGTTGAGATAAAGATACAGATAAAGATAAAGATAAAGATAAAGATAAAGATAAAGATAAAGAAAAAGATAAAGATAAAGATAAAGATACAGATACAGATACAGATACAGATACAGATACAGATACAGATACAGATACAGATACAGATACAGATACAGATACAGATACAGATACAAATACAGATACAGATACAGATACAGATACAGATACAGATACAGATACAGATAAGATAAGATAAAGATAAAGATAAAGTTAAGATAAAGATACAGATACATATACAGATACAGATACAGATACAGATACAGATACAGATACAGATACAGATAAGATAAGATAAAGATAAAGATAAAGATAAAGTTAAGATAAAGATACAGATACAGATACAGATACAGATGAAGATAAAGATAAAGATAAAGATAAAGATACAGATACAGATACAGATACAGATACAGATAAAGATACAGATACAGATACAGATAAAGATAAAGATACAGATACAGATACAGACACAGATACAGATACAGATACAGATACAGATACAGATACAGATACAGATACAGATACAGATACAGATACAGATACAGATACAGATACAGATACAGATACAGATAAAGATACAGATACAGATAAAGATACAGATACAGATACAGATACAGATAAAGATAAAGATAAAGATAAAGATACAAATACAGATACAGATACAGATACAGATACAGATACAGATACAGATAAGATAAGATAAAGATAAAGATAAAGTTAAGATAAAGATACAGATACATATACAGATACAGATACAGATACAGATACAGATACAGATACAGATACAGATAAGATAAGATAAAGATAAAGATAAAGTTAAGATAAAGATACAGATACAGATACAGATACAGATAAAGATAAAGATAAAGATAAAGATACAGATACAGATACAGATACAGATACAGATAAAGATACAGATACAGATACAGATAAAGATAAAGATACAGATACAGATACAGATACAGGTACAGATACAGATACAGATACAGATACAGATACAGATACAGATACAGATACAGATACAGATACAGATACAGATACAGATACAGATACAGGTAAAGAAACAGATACAGATACAGATACAGATACAGATACGGATAAAGATAAAGATAAAGATACAGATACAGATACAGATACAGATACAGATACAGATACGGATACAGATACAGATACAGATACAGATACAGATACAGATACAGATACAGATACAGATACAGATACAGATAAAGATAAAGATACAGATACAGATACAGATACAGATAAAGATAAAGATAAAGATAAAGATAAAGATAAAGATAAAGATAAAGATAAAGATAAAGATAAAGATAAAGATAAAGATAAAGATAAAGATAAAGATAAAGATAAAGATAAAGATAAAGATAAAGATTACAGATACAGATACAGATACAGATACAGATACAGATACATATAAAGAAACAGATACAGATACAGATACAGATACAGATAAAGATAAAGATAAAGATAAAGATACAGATACATATACAGATACAGATACAGATACAGATACAGGTACAGATACAGATACAGATACAGATACAGATAAAGATACAGATACAGATACAGATACAGATACAGATACAGATACAGATACAGATAAGATAAGATAAAGATAAAGATAAGGATAAAGATAAAGATAAAGATAAAGATAAAGATAAAGATATAGATACAGATAAAGATAAAGATAAAGATAAAGATAAAGATAAAGATAAAGTTAAGATAAAGATACAGATACATATACAGATACAGATACAGATACAGATACAGATACAGATACAGATACAGATAAGATAAGATAAAGATAAAGATAAAGATAAAGTTAAGATAAAGATACAGATACAGATACAGATACAGATGAAGATAAAGATAAAGATAAAGATAAAGATACAGATACAGATACAGATACAGATACAGATAAAGATACAGATACAGATACAGATAAAGATAAAGATACAGATACAGATACAGACACAGATACAGATACAGATACAGATACAGATACAGATACAGATACAGATACAGATACAGATACAGATACAGATACAGATACAGATACAGATACAGATACAGATAAAGATACAGATACAGATAAAGATACAGATACAGATACAGATACAGATAAAGATAAAGATAAAGATAAAGATAAAGATACAAATACAGATACAGATACAGATAAGATAAGATAAAGATAAAGATAAAGTTAAGATAAAGATACAGATACAGATACAGATACAGATAAAGATAAAGATAAAGATAAAGATAAAGATAAAGATACAGATACAGATACAGATACAGATAAAGATACAGATACAGATACAGATAAAGATAAAGATACAGATACAGATACAGACACAGATACAGATACAGATACAGATACAGATACAGATACAGATACAGATACAGATACAGATACAGATAAAGATACAGATACAGATACAGATACAGATACAGATACAGATACAGATACAGATAAAGATACAGATACAGATACAGATACAGATAAAGATAGAGATAAAGATAAAGATAAAGATACAGATACAGATACAGATACAGATACAGATACAGATACAGATACAGATACAGATACAGATACAGATACAGATACAGATACAGATACGGATACAGATACAGATACAGATACAGATACAGATACAGATACAGATACAGATACAGATACAGATACAGATACAGATAAAGATAAAGATAAAGATAAAGATAAAGATAAAGATAAAGATAAAGATAAAGATAAAGATAAAGATAAAGATAAAGATAAAGATAAAGATAAAGATAAAGATAAAGATAAAGATAAAGATAAAGATAAAGATTACAGATACAGATACAGATACAGATACAGATACAGATACATATAAAGAAACAGATACAGATACAGATACAGATACAGATAAAGATAAAGATAAAGATAAAGATACAGATACATATACAGATACAGATACAGATACAGATACAGGTACAGATACAGATACAGATACAGATACAGATAAAGATACAGATACAGATACAGATACAGATACAGATACAGATACAGATACAGATAAGATAAGATAAAGATAAAGATAAGGATAAAGATAAAGATAAAGATAAAGATAAAGATAAAGATATAGATACAGATAAAGATACAGATACAGATACAGATACAGATACAGATACAGATACAGATACAGATACAGATACAGATACAGATACAGATAAAGATAAAGATAAAGATAAAGATAAAAATACAGATACAGATACAGATACAGATACATATACAGATACAGATACAGATACAGATACAGGTACAGATACAGATACAGATACAGATACAGATAAAGATACAGATACAGATACAGATACAGATACAGATAAAGATAAAGATAAAGATACAGATACAGATACAGATAGAGATAAGATAAGATAAAGATAAAGATAAAGATAAAGATAAAGATAAAGATAAAGATAAAGATAAAGATAAAGATAAAGATAAAGATAAAGATAAAGATAAAGATAAAGATAAAGATAAAGATAAAGATAAAGATAAAGATAAAGATAAAGATAAAGATAAAGATAAAGATAAAGATAAAGATAAAGATAAAGATAAAGATAAAGAGAAAGATAAAGATAAAGATAAAAATAAAGATACAGATACTGATACAGATACAGATACAGATACAGATAAAGATAAAGATAAAGATAAAGATAAAGATAAAGATAAAGATAAAGATAAAGATAAAGATAAAGATACAGATACAGATACAGATACAGATACAGATACAGATACAGATACAGATACAGATACAGATACAGATACAGATAAAGATAAAGATAAAGATAAAGATAAAGATAAAGATAAAGATAAAGATAAAGATAAAGATAAAGATACAGATACAGATAAAGATAGAGATAGAGATAAAGATACAGATACAGATACAGACAGATAAAGATAAAGATAAAGATAAAGATAAAGATACAGATACAGATACAGATACAGATACAGATACAGATAAAGGTACAGATACAGATACAGATACAGATACAGATAAAGATACAGATACAGATACAGATAAAGATAAAGATAAAGATAAAGATACAGATACAGATACAGATACAGATACAGATACAGATACAGATACAGATACAGGTACAGATACAGATACAGATACAGATACAGATACAGATAAAGATACAGATACAGATAAAGATACAGATACAGATAAAGATACAGATACAGATACAGATACAGACACAGATACAAATACAGATACAGATACAGATACAGATACAGATACAGATACAGATACAGATACAGATACAGATACAGATACAGATACAGATACAGATAAAGATACAAATACAGATAAAGATACAGATACAGATAAAGATACAGATACAGATAAAGATACAGATACAGATACAGGTAAAGATAAAGATAAAGATAAAGATAAAGATAAAGATACAGATACAGATACAGATACAGATACAGATACAGTTACAGATACAGATACAGATACAGATACAGATACAGATAAAGATAAAGATAAAGATAAAGATAAAGATAAAGATAAAGATAAAGATAAAGATAAAGATAAAGATAAAGATAAAGATAAAGATAAAGATAAAGATAAAGATAAAGATAAAGATAAAGATAAAGATAAAGATAAAGATAAAGATAAAGATAAAGATTACAGATACAGATACAGATACAGATACAGATACAGATACAGATACAGATACAGATACAGATACAGATACAGATAAAGATAAAGATAAAGATAAAGATAAAGATAAAGATAAAGATAAAGATAAAGATAAAGATAAAGATAAAGATAAAGATAAAGATAAAGATAAAGATAAAGATAAAGATAAAGATAAAGATACAGATACAGATACAGATACAGACACAGATACAAATACAGATACAGATACAGATACAGATACAGATACAGATACAGATACAGATACAGATACAGATACAGATACAGATACAGATACAGATAAAGATACAAATACAGATAAAGATACAGATACAGATAAAGATACAGATACAGATAAAGATACAGATACAGATACAGGTAAAGATAAAGATAAAGATAAAGATAAAGATACAGATACAGATACAGATACAGATACAGATACAGATACAGATACAGATACAGATACAGATACAGATACAGATACAGATACAGATAAAGATACAAATACAGATAAAGATACAGATACAGATAAAGATACAGATACAGATAAAGATACAGATACAGATACAGGTAAAGATAAAGATAAAGATAAAGATAAAGATAAAGATACAGATACAGATACAGATACAGATACAGATACAGATACAGATACAGATACAGATACAGATACAGATACAGATAAAGATAAAGATAAAGATAAAGATAAAGATAAAGATAAAGATAAAGATAAAGATAAAGATAAAGATAAAGATAAAGATAAAGATAAAGATAAAGATAAAGATAAAGATAAAGATAAAGATAAAGATAAAGATTACAGATACAGATACAGATACAGATACAGATACAGATACAGATACAGATAAAGATACAGATACAGATACAGATACAGATAAAGATAAAGATAAAGATAAAGATACAAATACAGATACAGATACAGATACAGATACAGATACAGATACGGATAAAGATAAAGATAAAGATACAGATACAGATACAGATACAGATAAAGATACAGATACAGATACAGATACAGATACAGATAAAGATAAAGATAAAGATACAGATACAGATACAGATACAGATAAAGATACAGATACAGATACAGATACAGATACAGATACAGATACAGATACAGATACAGATAAAGATAAAGATAAAGATACAGATACAGATACAGATACAGATACAGATACAGATACAGATACAGATACAGATAAGATAAGATAAAGATAAAGATAAAGTTGAGATAAAGATACAGATACAGATACAGATACAGATAAGATAAGATAAAGATAAAGATAAAGTTGAGATAAAGATACAGATACAGATACAGATACAGATACAGATACAGATAAAGATAAAGATAAAGATACAGATACAGATACAGATACAGATAAAGATACAGATACAGATACAGATACAGATACAGATAAAGATAAAGATACAGATACAGATACAGATACAGATACAGATACAGATACAGATACAGATACAGATACAGATAAAGATAAAGATAAAGATAAAGATACAGATACAGATACAGATACAGATAAAGATACAGATACAGATACAGATACAGATACAGATACAGATACAGATACAGATACAGATACAGATAAAGATAAAGATACAGATACAGATACAGATACAGATAAGATAAGATAAAAATAAAGATAAAGTTGAGATATAGATACAGATACAGATAAGATAAGATAAAGATAAAGATAAAGTTGAGATAAAGATACAGATACAGATACAGATACAGATACAGATACAGATACAGATAAAGATAAAGATAAAGATACAGATACAGATACAGATACAGATAAAGATACAGATACAGATACAGATACAGATACAGATACAGATAAAGATAAAGATACAGATACAGATACAGATACAGATACAGATACAGATACAGATACAGATACAGATACAGATACAGATACAGATAAAGATAAAGATAAAGATACAGATACAGATACAGATACAGATAAAGATACAGATACAGATACAGATACAGATACAGATACAGATACAGATACAGATACAGATACAGATAAAGATAAAGATAAAGATACAGATACAGATACAGATACAGATACAGATAAAGATACAGATACAGATACAGATAAAGATAAAGATAAAGATAAAGATACAGATACAGATACAGATACAGATACAGATAAAGATACAGATACAGATACAGATACAGATACAGATAAAGATAAAGATAAAGATACAGATACAGATACAGATACAGATAAAGATACAGATACAGATACAGATACAGATACAGATAAAGATAAAGATAAAGATAAAGATAAAGATAAAGATAAAGATAAAGATAAAGATAAAGATAAAGATAAAGATAAAGATAAAGATAAAGATAAAGATAAAGATAAAGATAAAGATACAGATACAGATACAGATACAGATACAGATACAGATACAGATACAGATACAGATACAGATACAGATATAGATACAGATACAGATACAGATACAGATACAGATACAGATAAGATAAGATAAAGATAAAGATAAAGTTAAGATAAAGATACAGATACAGATACAGATACAGATAAAGATAAAGATAAAGATAAAGATAAAGATACAGATACAGATACAGATACAGATACAGACACAGATACAGATACAGATACAGATACAGATACAGATACAGATACAGATACAGATAAAGATACAGATACAGATACAGATAAAGATACAGATACAGATACAGATAAAGATAAAGATACAGATACAGATACAGACACAGATGCAGATACAGATACAGATACAGGTAAAGAAACAGATACAGATACAGATACAGATACAGATACGGATAAAGATAAAGATAAAGATACAGATACAGATACAGATACAGATACAGATACAGATACGGATACAGATACAGATACAGATAAAGATAAAGATAAAGATACAGATACAGATACAGATACAGATACAGATACAGATACAGATACAGATACAGATACAGATACAGATACAGATACAGATACAGATACAGATAAAGATACAGATACAGATAAAGATACAGATACAGATACAGATACAGATAAAGATAAAGATAAAGATAAAGATAAAGATACAGATACAGATACAGATACAGATACAGATAAAGATACAGATACAGATACATATAAAGATAAAGATACAGATACAGATACAGACACAGATGCAGATACAGATACAGATACAGGTAAAGAAACAGATACAGATACAGATACAGATACAGATACGGATAAAGATAAAGATAAAGATACAGATACAGATACAGATACAGATACAGATACAGATACGGATACAGATACAGATACAGATACAGATACAGATAAAGATACAGATACATATAAAGATAAAGATACAGATACAGATACAGACACAGATGCAGATACAGATACAGATACAGGTAAAGAAACAGATACAGATACAGATACAGATACAGATACGGATAAAGATAAAGATAAAGATACAGATACAGATACAGATACAGATACAGATACAGATACGGATACAGATACAGATACAGATAAAGATAAAGATACAGATACAGATACAGATACAGATACAGATACAGATACAGATAAGATAAGATAAAGATAAAGATAAAGTTGAGATAAAGATACAGATACAGATACAGATACAGATACAGATACAGATACAGATACAGATACAGATACAGATACAGATACAGATACAGATAAAGATAAAGATACAGATACAGATACAGATACAGATACAGATAAAGATAAAGATAAAGATAAAGATAAAGATAAAGATAAAGATAAAGATAAAGATAAAGATAAAGATAAAGATAAAGATAAAGATAAAGATAAAGATAAAGATAAAGATAAAGATAAAGATAAAGATAAAGATACAGATAAAGATACAGATACAGATACAGATACAGATACAGATAAAGATAAAGATACAGATACAGATACAGATACAGATAAAGATACAGATACAGATACAGATACAGATAAAGATAAAGATAAAGATAAAGATAAAGATAAAGATAAAGATAAAGATAAAGATAAAGATAAAGATAAAGATAAAGATAAAGATAAAGATAAAGATAAAGATAAAGATAAAGATAAAGATAAAGATAAAGATAAAGATAAAGATAAAGATACAGATACAGATACAGATACAGATACAGATACAGATACAGATACAGATACAGATACAGATACAGATACAGATACAGATACAGATACAGATACAGATACAGATACAGATACAGATACAGATACAGATACAGATACAGATACAAATGCAGATACAGATACAGATACAGATACAGATA
Source organism: Anastrepha ludens (assembly GCF_028408465.1). Classification (NCBI taxonomy): domain Eukaryota; kingdom Metazoa; phylum Arthropoda; class Insecta; order Diptera; family Tephritidae; genus Anastrepha; species Anastrepha ludens. The sequence goes on from NW_026530032.1 coordinate 237,447, forward strand.
AGATAAGATAAAGATAAAGATAAAGTTAAGATAAAGATACAGATAAAGATAAAGATAAAGATAAAGATAAAGATACAGATACAGATACAGATACAGATACAGATACAGATACAGATAAAGATAAAGATACAGATACAGATACAGACACAGATACAGATACAGATACAGATACAGATACAGATACAGATACAGATACAGATACAGATACAGATACAGACACAGATAAAGATACAGATACAGATACAGATACAGATAAAGATAAAGATAAAGATAAAGATAAAGATACAGATACAGATACAGATACAGATACAGATAAAGATACAGATACAGATACAGATAAAGATAAAGATACAGATACAGATACAGACACAGATGCAGATACAGATACAGATACAGGTAAAGAAACAGATACAGATACAGATACAGATACAGATACGGATAAAGATAAAGATAAAGATACAGATACAGATACAGATACAAATACAGATACAGATAATGATAAAGATACAGGTACAGATACAGATACAGATAAAGATAAAGATACAGATACAGATACAGACACAGATACAGATACAGATACAGATACAGATACAGATAAAGATACAGATACAGATACAGATACAGATACAGATACAGATACAGATACAGATACAGATACAGATAAAGATAAAGATACAGATACAGATACAGATACAGATAAGATAAGATAAAAATAAAGATAAAGTTGAGATATAGATACAGATACAGATAAGATAAGATAAAGATAAAGATAAAGTTGAGATAAAGATACAGATACAGATACAGATACAGATACAGATACAGATACAGATAAAGATAAAGATAAAGATACAGATACAGATACAGATACAGATAAAGATACAGATACAGATACAGATACAGATACAGATAAAGATAAAGATACAGATACAGATACAGATACAGATACAGATACAGATACAGATACAGATACAGATACAGATACAGATACAGATACAGATAAAGATAAAGATACAGATACAGATACAGATACAGATAAAGATACAGATACAGATACAGATACAGATACAGATACAGATACAGATACAGATACAGATACAGATACAGATAAAGATAAAGATAAAGATACAGATACAGATACAGATACAGATAAAGATACAGATACAGATACAGATAAAGATAAAGATAAAGATACAGATACAGATACAGATACAGATACAGATAAAGATACAGATACAGATACAGATACAGATACAGATAAAGATAAAGATAAAGATACAGATACAGATACAGATACAGATAAAGATACAGATACAGATACAGATACAGATACAGATAAAGATAAAGATAAAGATAAAGATAAAGATAAAGATAAAGATAAAGATAAAGATAAAGATAAAGATAAAGATAAAGATAAAGATAAAGATAAAGATAAAGATAAAGATAAAGATAAAGATAAAGATAAAGATAAAGATAAAGATAAAGATACAGATACAGATACAGATACAGATACAGATACAGATACAGATACAGATACAGATACAGATACAAATACAGATACAGATACAGATACAGATACAGATAAGATAAGATAAAGATAAAGATAAAGTTAAGATAAAGATACAGATACAGATACAGATACAGATAAAGATAAAGATAAAGATAAAGATAAAGATACAGATACAGATACAGATACAGATAAAGATACAGATACAGATACAGATAAAGATAAAGATACAGATACAGATACAGACACAGATACAGATACAGATACAGATACAGATACAGATACAGATACAGATACAGATACAGATACAGATACAGATAAAGATACAGATACAGATACAGATACAGATAAAGATAAAGATAAAGATAAAGATAAAGATAAAGATACAGATACAGATACAGATACAGATACAGATAAAGATACAGATACAGATACAGATAAAGATAAAGATACAGATACAGATACAGACACAGATGCAGATACAGATACAGATACAGGTAAAGAAACAGATACAGATACAGATACAGATACAGATACGGATAAAGATAAAGATAAAGATACAGATACAGATACAGATACAGATACAGATACAGATACGGATACAGATACAGATACAGATAAAGATAAAGATAAAGATACAGATACAGATACAGATACAGATACAGATACAGATACAGATACAGATACAGATACAGATACAGATACAGATACAGATACAGATACAGATACAGATACAGATAAAGATACAGATACAGATAAAGATACAGATACAGATACAGATACAGATAAAGATAAAGATAAAGATAAAGATAAAGATAAAGATAAAGATAAAGATACAGATACAGATACAGATACAGATACAGATAAAGATACAGATACAGATACATATAAAGATAAAGATACAGATACAGATACAGACACAGATGCAGATACAGATACAGATACAGGTAAAGAAACAGATACAGATACAGATACAGATACAGATACGGATAAAGATAAAGATAAAGATACAGATACAGATACAGATACAGATACAGATACAGATACAGATACAGATACGGATACAGATACAGATACAGATACAGATACAGATAAAGATACAGATACAGATACATATAAAGATAAAGATACAGATACAGATACAGACACAGATGCAGATACAGATACAGATACAGGTAAAGAAACAGATACAGATACAGATACAGATACAGATACGGATAAAGATAAAGATAAAGATACAGATACAGATACAGATACAGATACAGATACAGATACAGATACGGATACAGATACAGATACAGATAAAGATAAAGATAAAGATACAGATACAGATACAGATACAGATACAGATACAGATAAGATAAGATAAAGATAAAGATAAAGTTGAGATAAAGATACAGATACAGATACAGATACAGATACAGATACAGATACAGATACAGATACAGATACAGATACAGATAAAGATAAAGATACAGATACAGATACAGATACAGATACAGATAAAGATAAAGATAAAGATAAAGATAAAGATAAAGATAAAGATAAAGATAAAGATAAAGATAAAGATAAAGATAAAGATAAAGATAAAGATAAAGATAAAGATAAAGATAAAGATAAAGATAAAGATAAAGATAAAGATAAAGATAAAGATAAAGATACAGATAAAGATACAGATACAGATACAGATACAGATACAGATACAGATAAAGATAAAGATAAAGATACAGATACAGATACAGATACAGATAAAGATACAGATACAGATACAGATACAGATACAGATAAAGATAAAGATAAAGATAAAGATAAAGATAAAGATAAAGATAAAGATAAAGATAAAGATAAAGATAAAGATAAAGATAAAGATAAAGATAAAGATAAAGATAAAGATAAAGATAAAGATAAAGATAAAGATAAAGATAAAGATAAAGATAAAGATAAAGATAAAGATAAAGATAAAGATAAAGATAAAGATAAAGATAAAGATAAAGATAAAGATAAAGATAAAGATAAAGATAAAGATAAAGATAAAGATAAAGATAAAGATAAAGATACAGATACAGATACAGATACAGATACAGATACAGATACAGATACAGATACAGATACAGATACAGATACAGATACAGATACAAATACAGATACAGATACAGATACAGATACAGATAAGATAAGATAAAGATAAAGATAAAGTTAAGATAAAGATACAGATAAAGATAAAGATAAAGATAAAGATAAAGATACAGATACAGATACAGATACAGATAAAGATACAGATACAGATACAGATAAAGATAAAGATACAGATACAGATACAGACACAGATACAGATACAGATACAGATACAGATACAGATACAGATACAGATACAGATACAGATACAGATAAAGATACAGATACAGATACAGATACAGATAAAGATAAAGATAAAGATAAAGATAAAGATAAAGATAAAGATACAGATACAGATACAGATACAGATACAGATAAAGATACAGATACAGATACAGATAAAGATAAAGATACAGATACAGATACAGACACAGATGCAGATACAGATACAGATACAGGTAAAGAAACAGATACAGATACAGATACAGATACAGATACGGATAAAGATAAAGATAAAGATACAGATACAGATACAGATACAGATACAGATACAGATACGGATACAGATACAGATACAGATAAAGATAAAGATAAAGATACAGATACAGATACAGATACAGATACAGATACAGATACAGATACAGATACAGATACAGATACAGATACAGATACAGATACAGATACAGATACAGATAAAGATACAGATACAGATAAAGATACAGATACAGATACAGATACAGATAAAGATAAAGATAAAGATAAAGATAAAGATAAAGATAAAGATACAGATACAGATACAGATACAGATACAGATAAAGATACAGATACAGATACAGATACATATAAAGATAAAGATACAGATACAGATACAGACACAGATGCAGATACAGATACAGATACAGGTAAAGAAACAGATACAGATACAGATACAGATACAGATACGGATAAAGATAAAGATAAAGATACAGATACAGATACAGATACAGATACATATACAGATACGGATACAGATACAGATACAGATAAAGATAAAGATAAAGATACAGATACAGATACAGATACAGATACAGATACAGATAAGATAAGATAAAGATAAAGATAAAGTTGACATAAAGATACAGATACAGATACAGATACAGATACAGATACAGATACAGATACAGATACAGATACAGATACAGATACAGATACAGATAAAGATAAAGATAAAGATACAGATACAGATACAGATACAGATAAAGATAAAGATAAAGATAAAGATAAAGATAAAGATAAAGATAAAGATAAAGATAAAGATAAAGATAAAGATAAAGATAAAGATAAAGATAAAGATAAAGATAAAGATAAAGATAAAGATAAAGATAAAGATAAAGATAAAGATAAAGATAAAGATAAAGATAAAGATTACAGATACAGATACAGATACAGATACAGATACAGATACATATAAAGAAACAGATACAGATACAGATACAGATACAGATACAGATAAAGATAAAGATAAAGATACAGATACATATACAGATACAGATACAGATACAGATACAGATACAGGTACAGATACAGATACAGATACAGATACAGATAAAGATACAGATACAGATACAGATACAGATACAGATACAGATAAGATAAGATAAAGATAAAGATAAGGATAAAAATAAAGATAAAGATAAAGATAAAGATAAAGATAAAGATAAAGATATAGATACAGATAAAGATACAGATACAGATACAGATACAGATACAGATACAGATACAGATACAGATACAGATACAGATACAGATACAGATACAGATAAAGATAAAGATAAAGATAAAAATACAGATACAGATACAGATACAGATACATATACAGATACAGATACAGATACAGATACAGGTACAGATACAGATACAGATACAGATACAGATAAAGATACAGATACAGATACAGATACAGATAAAGATAAAGATAAAGATACAGATACAGATACAGATAGAGATAAGATAAGATAAAGATAAAGATAAAGATAAAGATAAAGATAAAGATAAAGATAAAGATAAAGATAAAGATAAAGATAAAGATAAAGATAAAGATAAAGATAACGATAAAGATAAAGAGAAAGATAAAGATAAAGATAAAGATAAAAATAAAGATACAGATACTGATACAGATACAGATACAGATACAGATAAAGATAAAGATAAAGATAAAGATAAAGATAAAGATAAAGATAAAGATAAAGATAAAGATAAAGATACAGATACAGATACAGATACAGATACAGATACAGATACAGATACAGATACAGATACAGATAAAGATAAAGATAAAGATAAAGATAAAGATAAAGATAAAGATAAAGATAAAGATAAAGATACAGATACAGATAAAGATAGAGATAGAGATAAAGATACAGATACAGATACAGACAGATAAAGATAAAGATAAAGATAAAGATAAAGATAAAGATAAAGATAAAGATAAAGATACAGATACAGATACAGATACAGATAAAGGTACAGATACAGATACAGATACAGATACAGATAAAGATACAGATACAGATACAGATACAGATACAGATAAAGATAAAGATAAAGATAAAGATACAGATACAGATACAGATACAGATGCAGATACAGATACAGATACAGATACAGATACAGGTACAGATACAGATACAGATACAGATACAGATACAGATACAGATACAGATACAGATACAGATACAGATAAAGATACAGATACAGATAAAGATACAGATACAGATAAAGATACAGATACAGATACAGATACAGACACAGATACAGATACAGATACAGATACAGATACAGATACAGATACAGATAAAGATACAGATACAGATAAAGATACAGATACAGATAAAGATACAGATACAGATAAAGATACAGATACAGATACAGGTAAAGATAAAGATAAAGATAAAGATAAAGATAAAGATACAGATACAGATACAGATACAGATACAGATACAGTTACAGATACAGATACAGATACAGATACAGATACAGATACAGATGAAGATAAAGATACAGATACAGATACAGATACAGATACAGATACAGATACAGATACAGATACAGATACAGATAAAGATAAAGATAAAGATAAAGATAAAGATAAAGATAAAGATAAAGATAAAGATAAAGATAAAGATAAAGATAAAGATAAAGATAAAGATAAAGATAAAGATAAAGATAAAGATAAAGATAAAGATAAAGATAAAGATAAAGATAAAGATAAAGATAAAGATAAAGATAAAGATAAAGATAAAGATAAAGGTAAAGATAAAGATAAAGATAAAGATAAAGATAAAGATAAAGATAAAGATAAAGATAAAGATAAAGATAAAGATAAAGATAAAGATAAAGATAAAGATAAAGATAAAGATAGAGATAAAGATAAAGATAAAGATAAAGATAAAGATAAAGATAAAGATAAAGATAAAGATAAAGATAAAGATAAAGATAAAGATAAAGATAAAGATAAAGATAAAGATAAAGATAAAGATAAAGATAAAGATAAAGATAAAGATAAAGATAAAGATAAAGATAAAGATAAAGATAAAGATAAAGATAAAGATAAAGATAAAGATAAAGATAAAGATAAAGGTAAAGATAAAGATAAAGATAAAGATAAAGATAAAGATAAAGATACAGATACAGATACAGATACAGATACAGATACAGATACAGATACAGATACAGATACAGATACAGATACAGATACAGATACAAATACAGATACAGATACAGATACAGATACAGATACAGATACAGATAAGATAAGATAAAGATAAAGATAAAGTTAAGATAAAGATACAGATACATATACAGATACAGATACAGATACAGATACAGATACAGATACAGATACAGATAAGATAAGATAAAGATAAAGATAAAGTTAAGATAAAGATACAGATACAGATACAGATAAAGATAAAGACAAAGATAACGATAAAGATACAGATACAGATACAGATACAGATACAGATACAGATAAAGATACAGATACAGATACAGATAAAGATAAAGATACAGATACAGATACAGACACAGATACAGATACAGATACAGATACAGATACAGATACAGATACATATACAGATACAGATACAGATACAGATACAAATACAGATACAGATACAGATAAAGATAAAGATACAGATACAGATACAGATACAGATACAGATACAGATACAGATACAGATACAGATACGGATACAGATACAGATACAGATACAGATACAGATACAGATACAGATACAGATACAGATACAGATACAGATACAGATACAGATACAGATACAGATACAGATACAGATACAGATACAGATACAGATACAGATAAAGATACAGATACAGATAAAGATACAGATACAGATACAGATACAGATAAAGATAAAGATAAAGATAAAGATAAAGATACAAATACAGATACAGATACAGATACAGATACAGATACAGATACAGATACAGATACAGATACAGATACAGGTACAGGTAAAGAAACAGATACAGATACAGATACAGATACAGATACAGATACAGATACAGATAAAGATAAAGATAAAGATACAGATACAGATACAAATACAGATAAAGATACAGATACAGATACAGATACAGATACAGATAAAGATAAAGATAAAGATAAAGATAAAGATAAAGATAAAGATAAAGATAAAGATAAAGATAAAGATAAAGATAAAGATAAAGATAAAGATAAAGATAAAGATAAAGATAAAGATAAAGATAAAGATAAAGATAAAGATAAAGATAAAGATAAAGATAAAGATAAAGATAAAGATACAGATACAGATACAGATACAGATACAGATACAGATACAGATACAGATACAGATACAGATACAGATACAGATACAGATACAGATACAGATACAGATACAGATACAGATACAGATACAGATACAGATACAGATACAAATACAGATACAGATACAGATACAGATAAGATAAGATAAAGATAAAGATAAAGTTAAGATAAAGATACAGATAAAGATAAAGATAAAGATAAAGATAAAGATACAGATACAGATACAGATACAGATAAAGATACAGATACAGATACAGATAAAGATAAAGATACAGATACAGATACAGACACAGATACAGATACAGATACAGATACAGATACAGATACAGATACAGATACAGATACAGATACAGATAAAGATACAGATACAGATACAGATACAGATACAGATAAAGATAAAGATAAAGATAAAGATAAAGATAAAGATAAAGATAAAGATAAAGATAAAGATAAAGATAAAGATAAAGATAAAGATAAAGATAAAGATAAAGGTAAAGATAAAGATAAAGATAAAGATAAAGATAAAGATAAAGTTGACATAAAGATACAGATACAGATACAGATACAGATACAGATACAGATACAGATACAGATACAGATACAGATACAGATACAGATACAGATAAAGATAAAGATAAAGATACAGATACAGATACAGATACAGATAAAGATAAAGATAAAGATAAAGATAAAGATAAAGATAAAGATAAAGATAAAGATAAAGATAAAGATAAAGATAAAGATAAAGATAAAGATAAAGATAAAGATAAAGATAAAGATAAAGATAAAGATAAAGATAAAGATAAAGATAAAGATAAAGATAAAGATAAAGATAAAGATAAAGATAAAGATAAAGATTACAGATACAGATACAGATACAGATACAGATACAGATACATATAAAGAAACAGATACAGATACAGATACAGATACAGATACAGATAAAGATAAAGATAAAGATACAGATACATATACAGATACAGATACAGATACAGATACAGATACAGGTACAGATACAGATACAGATACAGATACAGATAAAGATACAGATACAGATACAGATACAGATACAGATACAGATAAGATAAGATAAAGATAAAGATAAGGATAAAAATAAAGATAAAGATAAAGATAAAGATAAAGATAAAGATATAGATACAGATAAAGATACAGATACAGATACAGATACAGATACAGATACAGATACAGATACAGATACAGATACAGATACAGATACAGATACAGATAAAGATAAAGATAAAGATAAAAATACAGATACAGATACAGATACAGATACATATACAGATACAGATACAGATACAGATACAGGTACAGATACAGATACAGATACAGATACAGATAAAGATACAGATACAGATACAGATACAGATAAAGATAAAGATAAAGATACAGATACAGATACAGATAGAGATAAGATAAGATAAAGATAAAGATAAAGATAAAGATAAAGATAAAGATAAAGATAAAGATAAAGATAAAGATAAAGATAAAGATAAAGATAAAGATAAAGATAAAGATAACGATAAAGATAAAGAGAAAGATAAAGATAAAGATAAAGATAAAAATAAAGATACAGATACTGATACAGATACAGATACAGATACAGATAAAGATAAAGATAAAGATAAAGATAAAGATAAAGATAAAGATAAAGATAAAGATAAAGATAAAGATACAGATACAGATACAGATACAGATACAGATACAGATACAGATACAGATACAGATACAGATAAAGATAAAGATAAAGATAAAGATAAAGATAAAGATAAAGATAAAGATAAAGATAAAGATAAAGATACAGATACAGATAAAGATAGAGATAGAGATAAAGATACAGATACAGATACAGACAGATAAAGATAAAGATAAAGATAAAGATAAAGATAAAGATAAAGATAAAGATAAAGATACAGATACAGATACAGATACAGATAAAGGTACAGATACAGATACAGATACAGATACAGATAAAGATACAGATACAGATACAGATACAGATACAGATAAAGATAAAGATAAAGATAAAGATACAGATACAGATACAGATACAGATGCAGATACAGATACAGATACAGATACAGATACAGGTACAGATACAGATACAGATACAGATACAGATACAGATACAGATACAGATACAGATACAGATACAGATAAAGATACAGATACAGATAAAGATACAGATACAGATAAAGATACAGATACAGATACAGATACAGACACAGATACAGATACAGATACAGATACAGATACAGATACAGATACAGATAAAGATACAGATACAGATAAAGATACAGATACAGATAAAGATACAGATACAGATAAAGATACAGATACAGATACAGGTAAAGATAAAGATAAAGATAAAGATAAAGATAAAGATACAGATACAGATACAGATACAGATACAGATACAGTTACAGATACAGATACAGATACAGATACAGATACAGATACAGATGAAGATAAAGATACAGATACAGATACAGATACAGATACAGATACAGATACAGATACAGATACAGATACAGATAAAGATAAAGATAAAGATAAAGATAAAGATAAAGATAAAGATAAAGATAAAGATAAAGATAAAGATAAAGATAAAGATAAAGATAAAGATAAAGATAAAGATAAAGATAAAGATAAAGATAAAGATAAAGATAAAGATAAAGATAAAGATAAAGATAAAGATAAAGATAAAGATAAAGGTAAAGATAAAGATAAAGATAAAGATAAAGATAAAGATAAAGATAAAGATAAAGATAAAGATAAAGATAAAGATAAAGATAAAGATAAAGATAAAGATAAAGATAAAGATAGAGATAAAGATAAAGATAAAGATAAAGATAAAGATAAAGATAAAGATAAAGATAAAGATAAAGATAAAGATAAAGATAAAGATAAAGATAAAGATAAAGATAAAGATAAAGATAAAGATAAAGATAAAGATAAAGATAAAGATAAAGATAAAGATAAAGATAAAGATAAAGATAAAGATAAAGATAAAGATAAAGATAAAGATAAAGATAAAGATAAAGATAAAGATAAAGATAAAGATAAAGGTAAAGATAAAGATAAAGATAAAGATAAAGATAAAGATAAAGATACAGATACAGATACAGATACAGATACAGATACAGATACAGATACAGATACAGATACAGATACAGATACAGATACAGATACAAATACAGATACAGATACAGATACAGATACAGATACAGATACAGATAAGATAAGATAAAGATAAAGATAAAGTTAAGATAAAGATACAGATACATATACAGATACAGATACAGATACAGATACAGATACAGATACAGATACAGATAAGATAAGATAAAGATAAAGATAAAGTTAAGATAAAGATACAGATACAGATACAGATAAAGATAAAGACAAAGATAACGATAAAGATACAGATACAGATACAGATACAGATACAGATACAGATAAAGATACAGATACAGATACAGATAAAGATAAAGATACAGATACAGATACAGACACAGATACAGATACAGATACAGATACAGATACAGATACAGATACATATACAGATACAGATACAGATACAGATACAAATACAGATACAGATACAGATAAAGATAAAGATACAGATACAGATACAGATACAGATACAGATACAGATACAGATACAGATACAGATACGGATACAGATACAGATACAGATACAGATACAGATACAGATACAGATACAGATACAGATACAGATACAGATACAGATACAGATACAGATACAGATACAGATACAGATACAGATACAGATACAGATACAGATAAAGATACAGATACAGATAAAGATACAGATACAGATACAGATACAGATAAAGATAAAGATAAAGATAAAGATAAAGATACAAATACAGATACAGATACAGATACAGATACAGATACAGATACAGATACAGATACAGATACAGATACAGGTACAGGTAAAGAAACAGATACAGATACAGATACAGATACAGATACAGATACAGATACAGATAAAGATAAAGATAAAGATACAGATACAGATACAAATACAGATAAAGATACAGATACAGATACAGATACAGATACAGATAAAGATAAAGATAAAGATAAAGATAAAGATAAAGATAAAGATAAAGATAAAGATAAAGATAAAGATAAAGATAAAGATAAAGATAAAGATAAAGATAAAGATAAAGATAAAGATAAAGATAAAGATAAAGATAAAGATAAAGATAAAGATAAAGATAAAGATAAAGATACAGATACAGATACAGATACAGATACAGATACAGATACAGATACAGATACAGATACAGATACAGATACAGATACAGATACAGATACAGATACAGATACAGATACAGATACAGATACAAATACAGATACAGATACAGATACAGATACAGATACAGATACAGATAAGATAAAATAAAGATAAAGATAAAGTTAAGATAAAGATACAGATACATATACAGATACAGATACAGATACAGATACAGATACAGATACAGATACAGATACAGATACAGATAAGATAAGATAAAGATAAAGATAAAGATAAAGTTAAGATAAAGATACAGATACAGATACAGATACAGATACAGATAAAGATAAAGATAAAGATAAAGATAAAGATAAAGATAAAGATACAGATACAGATACAGATACAGATACAGATAAAGATACAGATACAGATACAGATAAAGATAAAGATACAGATACAGATACAGACACAGATACAGATACAGATACAGATACAGATACAGATACAGATACAGATACAGATACAGATACAGATACAGATAAAGATACAGATACAGATAAAGATACAGATACAGATACAGATACAGATAAAGATAAAGATAAAGATAAAGATACAAATACAGATACAGATACAGATACAGATACAGATACAGATACAGATAAGATAAGATAAAGATAAAGATAAAGTTAAGATAAAGATACAGATACATATACAGATACAGATACAGATACAGATACAGATACAGATACAGATACAGATAAGATAAGATAAAGATAAAGATAAAGATAAAGTTAAGATAAAGATACAGATACAGATACAGATACAGATAAAGATAAAGATAAAGATAAAGATACAGATACAGATACAGATACAGATAAAGATACAGATACAGATACAGATAAAGATAAAGATACAGATACAGATACAGACACAGATACAGATACAGGTACAGATACAGATACAGATACAGATACAGATACAGATACAGATACAGATACAGATACAGATACAGATACAGATACAGATACAGATACAGATACAGATACAGATACAGATACAGATACAGATACAGATACAGATAAAGATACAGATAAAGATAAAGATAAAGATACAAATACAGATACAGATACAGATACAGATACAGATACAGATACAGGTAAAGAAACAGATACAGATACAGATACAGATACAGATACGGATAAAGATAAAGATAAAGATACAGATACAGATACAGATACAGATACAGATACAGATACGGATACAGATACAGATACAGATACAGATACAGATACAGATACAGATACAGATACAGATACAGATACAGATACAGATACAGATACAGATACAGATACAGATACAGATAAAGATAAAGATACAGATACAGATACAGATACAGATAAAGATAAAGATAAAGATGAAGATAAAGATAAAGATAAAGATAAAGATAAAGATAAAGATAAAGATAAAGATAAAGATAAAGATAAAGATAAAGATAAAGATAAAGATAAAGATAAAGATAAAGATAAAGATAAAGATAAAGATAAAGATAAAGATAAAGATAAAGAAAAAGATTACAGATACAGATACAGATACAGATACAGATACAGATACATATAAAGAAACAGATACAGATACAGATGCAGATACAGATACAGATAAAGATAAAGATAAAGATAAAGATACAGATACATATACAGATACAGATACAGATACAGATACAGGTACAGATACAGATACAGATACAGATACAGATAAAGATACAGATACAGATACAGATACAGATACAGATAAGATAAGATAAAGATAAAGATAAGGATAAAGATAAAGATAAAGATAAAGATAAAGATATAGATACAGATAAAGATACAGATACAGATACAGATACAGATACAGATACAGATACAGATACAGGTACAGATACAGATACAGATAAAGATAAAGATAAAGATAAAAATACAGATACAGATACAGATACAGATACATATACAGATACAGATACAGATACAGATACAGGTACAGATACAGATACAGATACAGATACAGATAAAGATACAGATACAGATACAGATAAAGATAAAGATAAAGATACAGATACAGATACAGATAGAGATAAGATAAGATACAGATACAGATACAGATAAGATAAGATAAAGATAAAGATAAAGTTAAGATAAAGATACAGATACAGATACAGATACAGATAAAGATAAAGATAAAGATAAAGATAAAGATACAGATACAGATACAGATACAGATACAGATACAGATACAGATAAAGATACAGATACAGATACAGATACAGATAAAGATAAAGATACAGATACAGATACAGACACAGATACAGATACAGATACAGATACAGATACAGATACAGATACAGATACAGATACAGATACAGATACAGATACAGATACAGATACAGATAAAGATACAGATACAGATAAAGATACAGATACAGATACAGATACAGATAAAGATAAAGATAAAGATAAAGATACAGATACAGATACAGATAAGATAAGATAAAGATAAAGATAAAGTTAAGATAAAGATACAGATACAGATACAGATACAGATAAAGATAAAGATAAAGATAAAGATAAAGATACAGATACAGATACAGATACAGATACAGATACAGATACAGATAAAGATAAAGATACAGATACAGATACAGATACAGATAAAGATAAAGATAAAGATAAAGATAAAGATAAAGATAAAGATACAGATACAGATAAAGATAGAGATAGAGATAAAGATACAGATACAGATACAGACAGATAAAGATAAAGATAAAGATAAAGATAAAGATAAAGATACAGATACAGATACAGATACAGATAAAGATAAAGATAAAGATAAAGATAAAGATAAAGATACAGATACAGATACAGATACAGATACAGATACAGATACAGATAAAGATACAGATACAGATACAGATAAAGATAAAGATACAGATACAGATACAGATACAGATACAGATACAGATACAGATACAGATACAGATACAGATACAGCTACAGATACAGATACAGATACAGGTAAAGAAACAGATACAGATACAGATACAGATACAGATACGGATAAAGATAAAGATAAAGATACAGATACAGATACAGATACAGATACAGATACAGATACAGATACAGATACGGATACAGATACAGATACAGATACAGATATAGATACAGATACAGATACAGATACAGATACAGATACAGATACAGATACAGATACAGATAAAGATACAGATACAGATAAAGATACAGATACAGATAAAGATAAAGATAAAGATAAAGATAAAGATAAAGATACAAATACAGATACAGATACAGATACAGATACAGATACAGATACAGATACAGATACAGATACAGGTAAAGAAACAGATACAGATACAGATACAGATACAGATACAGATACAGATAAAGATAAAGATAAAGATACAGATACAGATACAAATACAGATAAAGATACAGATACAGATACAGATACAGATACAGATAAAGATAAAGATAAAGATAAAGATAAAGATAAAGATAAAGATAAAGATAAAGATAAAGATAAAGATAAAGATAAAGATAAAGATAAAGATAAAGATACAGATACAGATACAGATACAGATACAGATACAGATACAGATACAGATACAGATACAGATACAGATACAGATACAGATACAGATACAGATACAGATACAGATACAGATACAGATACAGATACAAATACAGATACAGATACAGATACAGATACAGATACATATACAGATAAGATAAGATAAAGATAAAGATAAAGTTAAGATAAAGATACAGATACATATACAGATACAGATAAAGATAAAGATAAAGATAAAGATAAAGATACAGATACAGATACAGATACAGATACAGATACAGATAAAGATACAGATACAGATACAGATAAAGATAAAGATACAGATACAGATACAGACACAGATACAGATACAGATACAGATACAGATACAGATACAGATAAAGATACAGATACAGATAAAGATACAGATACAGATACAGATACAGATAAAGATAAAGATAAAGATACAAATACAGATACAGATACAGATACAGATACAGATACAGATACAGATACAGATACAGATACAGATACAGATACAGATACAGATACAGATAAGATAAGATAAAGATAAAGATAAAGTTAAGATAAAGATACAGATACATATACAGATACAGATACAGATACAGATACAGATACAGATACAGATAAGATAAGATAAAGATAAAGATAAAGTTAAGATAAAGATACAGATACAGATACAGATACAGATAAAGATAAAGATAAAGATAAAGATAAAGATAAAGATACAGATACAGATACAGATACAGATACAGATACAGATACAGATAAAGGTACAGATACAGATACAGATACAGATACAGATAAAGATACAGATACAGATACAGATACAGATACAGATAAAGATAAAGATAAAGATAAAGATACAGATACAGATACAGATACAGATACAGATACAGATACAGATACAGATACAGATACAGATACAGGTACAGATACAGATACAGATACAGATACAGATAAAGATACAGATACAGATAAAGATACAGATACAGATAAAGATACAGATACAGATACAGATACAGACACAGATACAGATACAGATACAGATACAGATACAGATACAGATACAGATAAAGATACAGATACAGATAAAGATACAGATACAGATAAAGATACAGATACAGATAAAGATACAGATACAGATACAGGTAAAGATAAAGATAAAGATAAAGATAAAGATAAAGATAAAGATACAGATACAGATACAGATAAAGATAAAGATAAAGATAAAGATACAAATACAGATACAGATACAGATACAGATACAGATACAGATACAGATACAGATACAGATACAGATACAGATAAGATAAGATAAAGATAAAGATAAAGTTAAGATAAAGATACAGATACAGATACAGATACAGATAAAGATAAAGATAAAGATAAAGATAAAGATACAGATACAGATACAGATACAGATACAGATACAGATACAGATAAAGATAAAGATACAGATACAGATACAGATACAGATAAAGATAAAGATAAAGATAAAGATAAAGATAAAGATAAAGATACAGATACAGATAAAGATAGAGATAGAGATAAAGATACAGATACAGATACAGACAGATAAAGATAAAGATAAAGATAAAGATAAAGATACAGATACAGATACAGATACAGATAAAGGTACAGATACAGATACAGATACAGATACAGATAAAGATACAGATACAGATACAGATACAGATACAGATAAAGATAAAGATAAAGATACAGATACAGATACAGATACAGATACAGATACAGATACAGATACAGATACAGATACAGGTACAGATACAGATACAGATACAGATACAGATACAGATACAGATACAGATAAAGATACAGATACAGATAAAGATACAGATACAGATAAAGATACAGATACAGATACAGATACAGACACAGATACAGATACAGATACAGATACAGATACAGATACAGATACAGATACAGATACAGATAAAGATACAGATACAGATAAAGATACAGATACAGATAAAGATACAGATACAGATAAAGATACAGATACAGATACAGGTAAAGATAAAGATAAAGATAAAGATAAAGATAAAGATACAGATACAGATACAGATACAGATACAGATACAGATACAGATACAGATACAGGTACAGATACAGATACAGATACAGATACAGATACAGATACAGATAAAGATAAAGATACAGATACAGATACAGATACAGATACAGATACAGATACAGATACAGATACAGATACAGATAAAGATAAAGATAAAGATAAAGATAAAGATAAAGATAAAGATAAAGATAAAGATAAAGATAAAGATAAAGATAAAGATAAAGATAAAGATAAAGATAAAGATAAAGATAAAGATAAAGATAAAGATAAAGATAAAGATAAAGATAAAGATAAAGATAAAGATAAAGATAAAGATAAAGATAAAGATAAAGATAAAGGTAAAGATAAAGATAAAGATAAAGATAAAGATAAAGATAAAGATAAAGATAAAGATAAAGATAAAGATAAAGATAAAGATAAAGATAAAGATAAAGATAAAGATAAAGATAGAGATAAAGATAAAGATAAAGATAAAGATAAAGATAAAGATAAAGATAAAGATAAAGATAAAGATAAAGATAAAGACAAAGATAAAGATAAAGATAAAGATACAGATACAGATACAGATACAGATACAGATACAGATAAAGATAAAGATAAAGATAAAGATAAAGATAAAGATAAAGATAAAGATAAAGATAAAGATAAAGATAAAGATAAAGATAAAGATAAAGATAAAGGTAAAGATAAAGATAAAGATAATGATAAAGATAAAGATAAAGATAAAGATACAGATACAGATACAGATACAGATACAGATACAGATACAGATACAGATACAGATACAGATACAAATACAGATACAGATACAGATACAGATACAGATACAGATACAGATACAGATACAGATAAGATAAGATAAAGATAAAGATAAAGATAAAGTTAAGATAAAGATACAGATACATATACAGATACAGATACAGATACAGATACAGATACAGATAAGATAAGATAAAGATAAAGATAAAGTTAACATAAAGATACAGATACAGATACAGATACAGATAAAGATAAAGATAAAGATAAAGATAAAGATAAAGATACAGATACAGATACAGATACAGATACAGATACAGATACAGATAAAGATACAGATACAGATACAGATAAAGATAAAGATACAGATACAGATACAGACACAGATACAGATAGAGATACAGATACAGATACAGATACAGATACATATACAGATACAGATACAGATACAGATACAGATACAGATACAGATACAGATACAGATAAAGATACAGATACAGATACAGATACAGATACAGATACAGGTAAAGAAACAGATACAGATACAGATACAGATACAGATACAGATACAGATACAGATACAGATACAGATAAAGATAAAGATAAAGATAAAGATACAAATACAGATACAGATACAGATACAGATACAGATACAGATACAGATACAGATACAGATACAGATACAGATACAGATACAGATACAGGTAAAGAAACAGATACAGATACAGATACAGATACAGATACAGATACGGATAAAGATAAAGATAAAGATACAGATACAGATACAGATACAGATACAGATACAGATACAGATACAGATACGGATACAGATACAGATACAGATACAGATACAGATACAGATACAGATACAGATACAGATACAGATACAGATACAGATACAGATACAGATAAAGATACAGATACAGATAAAGATACAGATACAGATACAGATACAGATAAAGATAAAGATAAAGATAAAGATAAAGATACAGATACAGATACAGATACAGATACAGATACAGATACAGATACAGATACAGATACAGGTAAAGAAACAGATACAGATACAGATACAGATACAGATACAGATACAGATAAAGATAAAGATAAAGATACAGATACAGATACAAATACAGATAAAGATACAGATACAGATACAGATACAGATACAGATAAAGATAAAGATAAAGATAAAGATAAAGATAAAGATAAAGATAAAGATAAAGATAAAGATAAAGATAAAGATAAAGATAAAGATAAAGATAAAGATAAAGATAAAGATAAAGATAAAGATAAAGATAAAGATAAAGATAAAGATAAAGATAAAGATACAGATACAGATACAGATACAGATACAGATACAGATACAGATACAGATACAGATACAGATACAGATACAGATACAGATACAGATACAGATACAGATACAGATACAGATACAGATACAAATACAGATACAGATACAGATACAGATACAGATACAGATACAGATACAGATAAGATAAGATAAAGATAAAGATAAAGTTAAGATAAAGATACAGATACATATACAGATACAGATAAAGATACAGATACAGATACAGATACAGATACAGATACAGATACAGATAAGATAAAGATAAAGATACAGATACAGATACAGACACAGATACAGATACAGATACAGATACAGATACAGATACAGATACAGATACAGATACAGATACAGATACAGATACAGATACAGATACAGATAAAGATACAGATACAGATAAAGATACAGATACAGATACAGATACAGATAAAGATAAAGATAAAGATAAAGATACAAATACAGATACAGATACAGATACAGATACACATACAGATACAGATACAGATACAGATACAGATACAGATACAGATACAGATACAGATAAAGATACAGATACAGATAAAGATACAGATACAGATACAGATACAGATAAAGATAAAGATAAAGATACAGATACAGATACAGATACAGATACAGATAAAGATACAGATACAGATACAGATAAAGATAAAGATACAGATACAGATACAGACACAGATACAGATACAGATACAGATACAGATACAGATACAGATACAGATACAGATACAGATACAGATACAGATACAGATACAGATAAAGATACAGATACAGATAAAGATACAGATACAGATACAGATACAGATAAAGATAAAGATAAAGATAAAGATACAAATACAGATACAGATACAGATACAGATACAGATACAGATACAGATACAGATAAGATAAGATAAAGATAAAGATAAAGTTAAGATAAAGATACAGATACATATACAGATACAGATACAGATACAGATACAGATACAGATACAGATACAGATACAGATAAGATAAGATAAAGATAAAGATAAAGATAAAGTTAAGATAAAGATACAGATACAGATACAGATACAGATAAAGATAAAGATAAAGATAAAGATAAAGATAAAGATACAGATACAGATACAGATACAGATACAGATAAAGATACAGATACAGATACAGATAAAGATAAAGATACAGATACAGATACAGACACAGATACAGATACAGGTACAGATACAGATACAGATACAGATACAGATACAGATACAGATACAGATACAGATACAGATACAGATACAGATACAGATACAGATACAGATACAGATACAGATACAGATACAGATAAAGATACAGATAAAGATAAAGATAAAGATAAAGATACAAATACAGATACAGATACAGATACAGATACAGATACAGATACAGATAAAGGTAAAGAAACTGATACAGATACAGATACAGATACAGATACGGATATAGATAAAGATACAGATACAGATACAGATACAGATACAGATACAGATACGGATACAGATACAGATACAGATACAGATACAGATACAGATACAGATACAGATACAGATACAGATACAGATACAGATACAGATACAGATAAAGATAAAGATACAGATACAGATACAGATACAGATAAAGATAAAGATAAAGATGAAGATAAAGATAAAGATAAAGATAAAGATAAAGATAAAGATAAAGATAAAGATAAAGATAAAGATAAAGATAAAGATAAAGATAAAGATAAAGATAAAGATAAAGATAAAGATAAAGATAAAGATAAAGATAAAGATAAAGATAAAGATAAAGATAAAGATAAAGATAAAGATAAAGATAAAGATAAAGATAAAGATAAAGATTACAGATACAGATACAGATACAGATACAGATACATATAAAGAAACAGATACAGATACAGATACAGATACAGATACAGATAAAGATAAAGATAAAGATAAAGATAAAGATAAAGATACAGATACATATACAGATACAGATACAGATACAGATACAGGTACAGATACAGATACAGATACAGATACAGATAAAGATACAGATACAGATACAGATACAGATACAGATAAGATAAAATAAAGATAAAGATAAGGATAAAGATAAAGATAAAGATAAAGATAAAGATAAAGATACAAATACAGATACAGATACAGATACAGATACAGATACAGATACAGATACAGATACAGATACAGATACAGATACAGATACAAATACAGGTAAAGAAACAGATACAGATACAGATACAGATACAGATACGGATAAAGATAAAGATAAAGATACAGATACAGATACAGATACAGATACAGATACGGATACAGATACAGATACAGATACAGATACAGATACAGATACAGATACAGATACAGATACAGATACAGATACAGATACAGATACAGATACAGATACAGATAAAGATACAGATACAGATAAAGATAAAGATACAGATACAGATAAAGATAAAGATAAAGATAAAGATAAAGATAAAGATACAAATACAGATACAGATACAGATACAGATACAGATACAGATACAGATACAGATACAGATACAGGTAAAGAAACAGATACAGATACAGATACAGATACAGATACAGATACAGATAAAGATAAAGATAAAGATAAAGATACAGATACAGATACAAATACAGATAAAGATACAGATACAGATACAGATACAGATACAGATAAAGATAAAGATAAAGATAAAGATAAAGATAAAGATAAAGATAAAGATAAAGATAAAGATAAAGATAAAGATAAAGATAAAGATAAAGATAAAGATAAAGATAAAGATAAAGATAAAGATAAAGATAAAGATAAAGATAAAGATAAAGATAAAGATACAGATACAGATACAGATACAGATACAGATACAGATACAGATACAGATACAGATACAGATACAGATACAGATACAGATACAGATACAAATACAGATACAGATACAGATACAGATACAGATACAGATACAGATAAGATAAGATAAAGATAAAGATAAAGTTAAGATAAAGATACAGATACATATACAGATACAGATAAAGATAAAGATAAAGATAAAGATAAAGATACAGATACAGATACAGATACAGATACAGATACAGATAAAGATACAGATACAGATACAGATAAAGATAAAGATACAGATACAGATACAGACACAGATACAGATACAGATACAGATACAGATACAGATACAGATAAGATAAGATAAAGATAAAGTTAAGATAAAGATACAGATACAGATACAGATAAAGATAAAGACAAAGATAAAGATAAAGATACAGATACAGATACAGATACAGATACAGATACAGATACAGATAAAGATACAGATACAGATACAGATAAAGATAAAGATACAGATACAGATACAGACACAGATACAGATACAGATACAGATACAGATACAGATACAGATACATATACAGATACAGATACAGATACAGATACAAATACAGATACAGATACAGATAAAGATAAAGATACAGATACAGATACAGATAAGATAAGATAAAGATAAAGATAAAGTTAAGATAAAGATACAGATACAGATACAGATAAAGATAAAGACAAAGATAAAGATAAAGATACAGATACAGATACAGATACAGATACAGATAAAGATACAGATACAGATACAGATAAAGATAAAGATACAGATACAGATACAGACACAGATACAGATACAGATACAGATACAGATACAGATACAGATACAGATACATATACAGATACAGATACAGATACAGATACAAATACAGATACAGATACAGATAAAGATAAAGATACAGATACAGATACAGATACAGATACAGATACAGATACGGATACAGATACAGATACAGATACAGATACAGATACAGATACAGATACAGATACAGATACAGATACAGATACAGATACAGATACAGATACAGATACAGATACAGATACAGATACAGATACAGATACAGATACGGATACAGATACAGATACAGATACAGATACAGATACAGATACAGATACAGATACAGATACAGATACAGATACAGATACAGATACAGATACAGATACAGATACAGATACAGATAAAGATACAGATACAGATAAAGATACAGATACAGATACAGATACAGATAAAGATAAAGATAAAGTTAAGATAAAGATACAGATACATATACAGATACAGATACAGATACAGATACAGATACAGATACAGATACAGATAAGATAAGATAAAGATAAAGATAAAGTTAAGATAAAGATACAGATACAGATACAGATAAAGATAAAGACAAAGATAAAGATAAAGATACAGATACAGATACAGATACAGATACAGATACAGATAAAGATACAGATACAGATACAGATAAAGATAAAGATACAGATACAGATACAGACACAGATACAGATACAGATACAGATACAGATACAGATACAGATACATATACAGATACAGATACAGATACAGATACAAATACAGATACAGATACAGATAAAGATAAAGATACAGATACAGATACAGATACAGATACAGATACAGATACGGATACAGATACAGATACAGATACAGATACAGATACAGATACAGATACAGATACAGATACAGATACAGATACAGATACAGATACAGATACAGATACAGATACAGATACAGATACAGATAAAGATACAGATACAGATAAAGATACAGATACAGATACAGATACAGATAAAGATAAAGATAAAGATAAAGATAAAGATAAAGATACAAATACAGATACAGATACAGATACAGATACAGATACAGATACAGATACAGATACAGATACAGGTACAGGTAAAGAAACAGATACAGATACAGATACAGATACAGATACAGATAAAGATAAAGATAAAGATACAGATACAGATACAAATACAGATAAAGATACAGATACAGATACAGATACAGATACAGATAAAGATAAAGATAAAGATAAAGATAAAGATAAAGATAAAGATAAAGATAAAGATAAAGATAAAGATAAAGATAAAGATAAAGATAAAGATAAAGATAAAGATAAAGATAAAGATAAAGATAAAGGTAAAGATAAAGATAAAGATAAAGATAAAGATAAAGATAAAGATACAGATACAGATACAGATACAGATACAGATACAGATACAGATACAGATACAGATACAGATACAGATACAGATACAGATACAGATACAAATACAGATACAGATACAGATACAGATACAGATACAGATACAGATAAGATAAGATAAAGATAAAGATAAAGATAAAGATAAAGTTAAGATAAAGATACAGATACATATACAGATACAGATACAGATACAGATACAGATACAGATACAGATACAGATAAGATAAGATAAAGATAAAGATAAAGTTAAGATAAAGATACAGATACAGATACAGATAAAGATAAAGACAAAGATAAAGATAAAGATACAGATACAGATACAGATACAGATACAGATACAGATAAAGATACAGATACAGATACAGATAAAGATAAAGATACAGATACAGATACAGACACAGATACAGATACAGATACAGATACAGATACAGATACAGATACATATACAGATACAGATACAGATACAGATACAAATACAGATACAGATACAGATAAAGATAAAGATACAGATACAGATACAGATACAGATACAGATACAGATACAGATACAGATACGGATACAGATACAGATACAGATACAGATACAGATACAGATACAGATACAGATACAGATACAGATACAGATACAGATACAGATACAGATACAGATACAGATACAGATACAGATACAGATACAGATACAGATAAAGATACAGATACAGATAAAGATACAGATACAGATACAGATACAGATACAGATAAAGATAAAGATAAAGATAAAGATAAAGATACAAATACAGATACAGATACAGATACAGATACAGATACAGATACAGATACAGATACAGGTACAGGTAAAGAAACAGATACAGATACAGATACAGATACAGATACAGATACAGATACAGATAAAGATAAAGATAAAGATACAGATACAGATACAAATACAGATAAAGATACAGATACAGATACAGATACAGATACAGATAAAGATAAAGATAAAGATAAAGATAAAGATAAAGATAAAGATAAAGATAAAGATAAAGATAAAGATAAAGATAAAGATAAAGATAAAGATAAAGATAAAGATAAAGATAAAGATAAAGATAAAGATAAAGATAAAGATAAAGATAAAGATAAAGATACAGATACAGATACAGATACAGATACAGATACAGATACAGATACAGATACAGATACAGATACAGATACAGATACAGATACAGATACAGATACAGATACAGATACAAATACAGATACAGATACAGATACAGATACAGATACAGATACAGATAAGATAAAATAAAGATAAAGATAAAGTTAAGATAAAGATACAGATACATATACAGATACAGATACAGATACAGATACAGATACAGATACAGATACAGATACAGATACAGATAAGATAAGATAAAGATAAAGATAAAGATAAAGTTAAGATAAAGATACAGATACAGATACAGATACAGATACAGATAAAGATAAAGATAAAGATAAAGATAAAGATAAAGATACAGATACAGATACAGATACAGATAAAGATACAGATACAGATACAGATAAAGATAAAGATACAGATACAGATACAGACACAGATACAGATACAGATACAGATACAGATACAGATACAGATACAGATACAGATACAGATACAGATACAGATACAGATACAGATAAAGATACAGATACAGATAAAGATACAGATACAGATACAGATACAGATAAAGATAAAGATAAAGATAAAGATACAAATACAGATACAGATACAGATACAGATACAGATACAGATACAGATAAGATAAGATAAAGATAAAGATAAAGTTAAGATAAAGATACAGATACATATACAGATACAGATACAGATACAGATACAGATACAGATACAGATACAGATAAGATAAGATAAAGATAAAGATAAAGATAAAGTTAAGATAAAGATACAGATACAGATACAGATACAGATAAAGATAAAGATAAAGATAAAGATACAGATACAGATACAGATACAGATACAGATAAAGATACAGATACAGATACAGATAAAGATAAAGATACAGATACAGATACAGACACAGATACAGATACAGGTACAGATACAGATACAGATACAGATACAGATACAGATACAGATACAGATACAGATACAGATACAGATACAGATACAGATACAGATACAGATACAGATACAGATACAGATAAAGATACAGATAAAGATAAAGATAAAGATACAAATACAGATACAGATACAGATACAGATACAGATACAGATACAGGTAAAGAAACAGATACAGATACAGATACAGATACAGATACGGATAAAGATAAAGATAAAGATACAGATACAGATACAGATACAGATACAGATACAGATACAGATACGGATACAGATACAGATACAGATACAGATACAGATACAGATACAGATACAGATACAGATACAGATACAGATACAGATACAGATACAGATAAAGATAAAGATACAGATACAGATACAGATACAGATAAAGATAAAGATAAAGATAAAGATGAAGATAAAGATAAAGATAAAGATAAAGATAAAGATAAAGATAAAGATAAAGATAAAGATAAAGATAAAGATAAAGATAAAGATAAAGATAAAGATAAAGATAAAGATAAAGATAAAGATAAAGATAAAGATAAAGATAAAGATAAAGATAAAGATAAAGATAAAGATAAAGAAAAAGATTACAGATACAGATACAGATACAGATACAGATACAGATACATATAAAGAAACAGATACAGATACAGATGCAGATACAGATACAGATAAAGATAAAGATAAAGATAAAGATAAAGATACAGATACATATACAGATACAGATACAGATACAGATACAGGTACAGATACAGATACAGATACAGATACAGATAAAGATACAGATACAGATACAGATACAGATACAGATAAGATAAGATAAAGATAAAGATAAGGATAAAGATAAAGATAAAGATAAAGATAAAGATATAGATACAGATAAAGATACAGATACAGATACAGATACAGATACAGATACAGATACAGATACAGATACAGGTACAGATACAGATACAGATAAAGATAAAGATAAAGATAAAAATACAGATACAGATACAGATACAGATACATATACAGATACAGATACAGATACAGATACAGGTACAGATACAGATACAGATACAGATACAGATAAAGATACAGATACAGATACAGATAAAGATAAAGATAAAGATACAGATACAGATACAGATAGAGATAAGATAAGATACAGATACAGATAAGATAAGATAAAGATAAAGATAAAGTTAAGATAAAGATACAGATACAGATACAGATACAGATAAAGATAAAGATAAAGATAAAGATACAGATACAGATACAGATACAGATACAGATACAGATACAGATAAAGATACAGATACAGATACAGATAAAGATAAAGATACAGATACAGATACAGACACAGATACAGATACAGATACAGATACAGATACAGATACAGATACAGATACAGATACAGATACAGATACAGATACAGATACAGATACAGATACAGATACAGATAAAGATACAGATACAGATAAAGATACAGATACAGATACAGATACAGATAAAGATAAAGATAAAGATACAGATACAGATACAGATAAGATAAGATAAAGATAAAGATAAAGTTAAGATAAAGATACAGATACAGATACAGATACAGATAAAGATAAAGATAAAGATAAAGATAAAGATACAGATACAGATACAGATACAGATACAGATACAGATACAGATACAGATAAAGATAAAGATACAGATACAGATACAGATACAGATAAAGATAAAGATAAAGATAAAGATAAAGATAAAGATAAAGATAAAGATACAGATACAGATAAAGATAGAGATAGAGATAAAGATACAGATACAGATACAGACAGATAAAGATAAAGATAAAGATCAAGATAAAGATAAAGATACAGATACAGATACAGATACAGATAAAGATAAAGATAAAGATAAAGATAAAGATACAGATACAGATACAGATACAGATACAGATACAGATACAGATACAGATACAGATAAAGATAAAGATACAGATACAGATACAGACACAGATACAGATACAGATACAGATACAGATACAGATACAGATACAGATACAGATACAGATACAGATACAGATAAAGATACAGATACAGATAAAGATACAGATACAGATACAGATACAGATAAAGATAAAGATAAAGATAAAGATACAAATACAGATACAGATACAGATACAGATACAGATACAGATACAGATAAGATAAGATAAAGATAAAGATAAAGTTAAGATAAAGATACAGATACATATACAGATACAGATACAGATACAGATACAGATACAGATACAGATACAGATAAGATAAGATAAAGATAAAGATAAAGATAAAGTTAAGATAAAGATACAGATACAGATACAGATACAGATAAAGATAAAGATAAAGATAAAGATACAGATACAGATACAGATACAGATACAGATAAAGATACAGATACAGATACAGATAAAGATAAAGATACAGATACAGATACAGACACAGATACAGATACAGGTACAGATACAGATACAGATACAGATACAGATACAGATACAGATACAGATACAGATACAGATACAGATACAGATACAGATACAGATACAGATACAGATACAGATACAGATACAGATACAGATACAGATACAGATACAGATAAAGATACAGATAAAGATAAAGATAAAGATACAAATACAGATACAGATACAGATACAGATACAGATACAGATACAGATACAGGTAAAGAAACAGATACAGATACAGATACAGATACAGATACGGATAAAGATAAAGATAAAGATACAGATACAGATACAGATACAGATACAGATACAGATACAGATACGGATACAGATACAGATACAGATACAGATACAGATACAGATACAGATACAGATACAGATACAGATACAGATACAGATACAGATACAGATACAGATACAGATACAGATACAGATAAAGATAAAGATACAGATACAGATACAGATACAGATAAAGATAAAGATAAAGATGAAGATAAAGATAAAGATAAAGATAAAGATAAAGATAAAGATAAAGATAAAGATAAAGATAAAGATAAAGATAAAGATAAAGATAAAGATAAAGATAAAGATAAAGATAAAGATAAAGATAAAGATAAAGATAAAGATAAAGATAAAGATAAAGATAAAGATAAAGAAAAAGATTACAGATACAGATACAGATACAGATACAGATACAGATACATATAAAGAAACAGATACAGATACAGATGCAGATACAGATACAGATAAAGATAAAGATAAAGATAAAGATAAAGATACAGATACATATACAGATACAGATACAGATACAGATACAGGTACAGATACAGATACAGATACAGATACAGATAAAGATACAGATACAGATACAGATACAGATACAGATAAGATAAGATAAAGATAAAGATAAGGATAAAGATAAAGATAAAGATAAAGATAAAGATATAGATACAGATAAAGATACAGATACAGATACAGATACAGATACAGATACAGATACAGATACAGATACAGATAAAGATAAAGATAAAGATGAAGATAAAGATAAAGATAAAGATAAAGATAAAGATAAAGATAAAGATAAAGATAAAGATAAAGATAAAGATAAAGATAAAGATAAAGATAAAGATAAAGATAAAGATAAAGATAAAGATAAAGATAAAGATAAAGATAAAGATAAAGAAAAAGATTACAGATACAGATACAGATACAGATACAGATACAGATACATATAAAGAAACAGATACAGATACAGATGCAGATACAGATACAGATAAAGATAAAGATAAAGATAAAGATAAAGATACAGATACATATACAGATACAGATACAGATACAGATACAGGTACAGATACAGATACAGATACAGATACAGATAAAGATACAGATACAGATACAGATACAGATACAGATAAGATAAGATAAAGATAAAGATAAGGATAAAGATAAAGATAAAGATAAAGATAAAGATATAGATACAGATAAAGATACAGATACAGATACAGATACAGATACAGATACAGATACAGATACAGATACAGGTACAGATACAGATACAGATAAAGATAAAGATAAAGATAAAAATACAGATACAGATACAGATACAGATACATATACAGATACAGATACAGATACAGATACAGGTACAGATACAGATACAGATACAGATACAGATAAAGATACAGATACAGATACAGATAAAGATAAAGATAAAGATACAGATACAGATACAGATAGAGATAAGATAAGATACAGATACAGATACAGATAAGATAAGATAAAGATAAAGATAAAGTTAAGATAAAGATACAGATACAGATACAGATACAGATAAAGATAAAGATAAAGATAAAGATAAAGATACAGATACAGATACAGATACAGATACAGATACAGATACAGATAAAGATACAGATACAGATACAGATAAAGATAAAGATACAGATACAGATACAGACACAGATACAGATACAGATACAGATACAGATACAGATACAGATACAGATACAGATACAGATACAGATACAGATACAGATACAGATACAGATACAGATAAAGATACAGATACAGATAAAGATACAGATACAGATACAGATACAGATAAAGATAAAGATAAAGATAAAGATACAGATACAGATACAGATAAGATAAGATAAAGATAAAGATAAAGTTAAGATAAAGATACAGATACAGATACAGATACAGATAAAGATAAAGATAAAGATAAAGATAAAGATACAGATACAGATACAGATACAGATACAGATACAGATACAGATAAAGATAAAGATACAGATACAGATACAGATACAGATAAAGATAAAGATAAAGATAAAGATAAAGATAAAGATAAAGATACAGATACAGATAAAGATAGAGATAGAGATAAAGATACAGATACAGATACAGACAGATAAAGATAAAGATAAAGATAAAGATAAAGATACAGATACAGATACAGATACAGATAAAGATAAAGATAAAGATAAAGATAAAGATACAGATACAGATACAGATACAGATACAGATACAGATAAAGATACAGATACAGATACAGATAAAGATAAAGATACAGATACAGATACAGATACAGATACAGATACAGATACAGATACAGATACAGCTACAGATACAGATACAGATACAGGTAAAGAAACAGATACAGATACAGATACAGATACAGATACGGATAAAGATAAAGATAAAGATACAGATACAGATACAGATACAGATACAGATACAGATACAGATACAGATACGGATACAGATACAGATACAGATACAGATACAGATACAGATATAGATACAGATACAGATACAGATACAGATACAGATACAGATACAGATACAGATACAGATAAAGATACAGATACAGATAAAGATACAGATACAGATAAAGATAAAGATAAAGATAAAGATAAAGATAAAGATACAAATACAGATACAGATACAGATACAGATACAGATACAGATACAGATACAGATACAGATACAGATACAGGTAAAGAAACAGATACAGATACAGATACAGATACAGATACAGATACAGATACAGATAAAGATAAAGATAAAGATACAGATACAGATACAAATACAGATAAAGATACAGATACAGATACAGATACAGATACAGATAAAGATAAAGATAAAGATAAAGATAAAGATAAAGATAAAGATAAAGATAAAGATAAAGATAAAGATAAAGATAAAGATAAAGATAAAGATAAAGATAAAGATAAAGATACAGATACAGATACAGATACAGATACAGATACAGATACAGATACAGATACAGATACAGATACAGATACAGATACAGATACAGATACAAATACAGATACAGAT
Organism: Anastrepha ludens; assembly: GCF_028408465.1. Taxonomy (NCBI): domain Eukaryota; kingdom Metazoa; phylum Arthropoda; class Insecta; order Diptera; family Tephritidae; genus Anastrepha; species Anastrepha ludens. The sequence continues at coordinate 271,083 of NW_026530032.1, forward strand.
ACAGATACAGATACAGATACAGATACAGATAAGATAAGATAAAGATAAAGATAAAGTTAAGATAAAGATACAGATACATATACAGATACAGATAAAGATAAAGATAAAGATAAAGATAAAGATAAAGATACAGATACAGATACAGATACAGATACAGATACAGATAAAGATACAGATACAGATACAGATAAAGATAAAGATACAGATACAGATACAGACACAGATACAGATACAGATACAGATACAGATACAGATACAGATAAAGATACAGATACAGATAAAGATACAGATACAGATACAGATACAGATAAAGATAAAGATAAAGATACAAATACAGATACAGATACAGATACAGATACAGATACAGATACAGATACAGATACAGATACAGATACAGATACAGATACAGATACAGATAAGATAAGATAAAGATAAAGATAAAGTTAAGATAAAGATACAGATACATATACAGATACAGATACAGATACAGATACAGATACAGATACAGATAAGATAAGATAAAGATAAAGATAAAGTTAAGATAAAGATACAGATACAGATACAGATACAGATAAAGATAAAGATAAAGATAAAGATAAAGATAAAGATACAGATACAGATACAGATACAGATACAGATACAGATACAGATAAAGGTACAGATACAGATACAGATACAGATACAGATAAAGATACAGATACAGATACAGATACAGATACAGATAAAGATAAAGATAAAGATAAAGATACAGATACAGATACAGATACAGATACAGATACAGATACAGATACAGATACAGATACAGGTACAGATACAGATACAGATACAGATAAAGATACAGATACAGATAAAGATACAGATACAGATACAGGTAAAGATAAAGATAAAGATAAAGATAAAGATAAAGATAAAGATACAGATACAGATACAGATAAAGATAAAGATAAAGATAAAGATACAAATACAGATACAGATACAGATACAGATACAGATACAGATACAGATACAGATACAGATACAGATAAGATAAGATAAAGATAAAGATAAAGTTAAGATAAAGATACAGATACAGATACAGATACAGATAAAGATAAAGATAAAGATAAAGATAAAGATACAGATACAGATACAGATACAGATACAGATACAGATACAGATAAAGATAAAGATACAGATACAGATACAGATACAGATAAAGATAAAGATAAAGATAAAGATAAAGATAAAGATAAAGATACAGATACAGATAAAGATAGAGATAGAGATAAAGATACAGATACAGATACAGACAGATAAAGATAAAGATAAAGATAAAGATAAAGATACAGATACAGATACAGATACAGATAAAGGTACAGATACAGATACAGATACAGATACAGATAAAGATACAGATACAGATACAGATACAGATACAGATAAAGATAAAGATAAAGATACAGATACAGATACAGATACAGATACAGATACAGATACAGATACAGATACAGATACAGGTACAGATACAGATACAGATACAGATACAGATACAGATACAGATACAGATACAGATAAAGATACAGATACAGATAAAGATACAGATACAGATAAAGATACAGATACAGATACAGATACAGACACAGATACAGATACAGATACAGATACAGATACAGATACAGATACAGATAAAGATACAGATACAGATAAAGATACAGATACAGATAAAGATACAGATACAGATAAAGATACAGATACAGATACAGGTAAAGATAAAGATAAAGATAAAGATAAAGATAAAGATAAAGATACAGATACAGATACAGATACAGATACAGATACAGATACAGGTACAGATACAGATACAGATACAGATACAGATACAGATACAGATAAAGATAAAGATACAGATACAGATACAGATACAGATACAGATACAGATACAGATACAGATACAGATAAAGATAAAGATAAAGATAAAGATAAAGATAAAGATAAAGATAAAGATAAAGATAAAGATAAAGATAAAGATAAAGATAAAGATAAAGATAAAGATAAAGATAAAGATAAAGATAAAGATAAAGATAAAGATAAAGATAAAGATAAAGATAAAGATAAAGATAAAGATAAAGATAAAGATAAAGATAAAGGTAAAGATAAAGATAAAGATAAAGATAAAGATAAAGATAAAGATAAAGATAAAGATAAAGATAAAGATAAAGATAAAGATAAAGATAAAGATAGAGATAAAGATAAAGATAAAGATAAAGATAAAGATAAAGATAAAGATAAAGATAAAGATAAAGATAAAGATAAAGATAAAGATAAAGACAAAGATAAAGATAAAGATAAAGATAAAGATAAAGATAAAGATAAAGATAAAGATAAAGATAAAGATAAAGATAAAGATAAAGATAAAGATAAAGATAAAGATAAAGATAAAGATAAAGATAAAGATAAAGATAAAGATAAAGATAAAGGTAAAGATAAAGATAAAGATAAAGATAAAGATAAAGATAAAGATAAAGATACAGATACAGATACAGATACAGATACAGATACAGATACAGATACAGATACAGATACAGATACAAATACAGATACAGATACAGATACAGATACAGATACAGATACAGATACAGATAAGATAAGATAAAGATAAAGATAAAGATAAAGATAAAGTTAAGATAAAGATACAGATACATATACAGATACAGATACAGATACAGATACAGATACAGATAAGATAAGATAAAGATAAAGATAAAGTTAACATAAAGATACAGATACAGATACAGATACAGATAAAGATAAAGATAAAGATAAAGATAAAGATACAGATACAGATACAGATACAGATACAGATACAGATACAGATACAGATAAAGATACAGATACAGATACAGATAAAGATAAAGATACAGATACAGATACAGACACAGATACAGATACAGATACAGATACAGATACAGATACAGATACATATACAGATACAGATACAGATACAGATACAGATACAGATACAGATACAGATACAGATAAAGATACAGATACAGATACAGATACAGATACAGATACAGGTAAAGAAACAGATACAGATACAGATACAGATACAGATACAGATACAGATACAGATACAGATACAGATACAGATAAAGATAAAGATAAAGATAAAGATAAAGATACAAATACAGATACAGATACAGATACAGATACAGATACAGATACAGATACAGATACAGATACAGATACAGATACAGATACAGATACAGATACAGGTAAAGAAACAGATACAGATACAGATACAGATACAGATACAGATACGGATAAAGATAAAGATAAAGATACAGATACAGATACAGATACAGATACAGATACAGATACAGATACAGATACGGATACAGATACAGATACAGATACAGATACAGATACAGATACAGATACAGATACAGATACAGATACAGATACAGATACAGATAAAGATACAGATACAGATAAAGATACAGATACAGATACAGATACAGATAAAGATAAAGATAAAGATAAAGATAAAGATACAGATACAGATACAGATACAGATACAGATACAGATACAGATACAGATACAGATACAGGTAAAGAAACAGATACAGATACAGATACAGATACAGATACAGATACAGATAAAGATAAAGATAAAGATACAGATACAGATACAAATACAGATAAAGATACAGATACAGATACAGATACAGATACAGATAAAGATAAAGATAAAGATAAAGATAAAGATAAAGATAAAGATAAAGATAAAGATAAAGATAAAGATAAAGATAAAGATAAAGATAAAGATAAAGATAAAGATAAAGATAAAGATAAAGATAAAGATAAAGATAAAGATAAAGATAAAGATAAAGATAAAGATAAAGATAAAGATAAAGATAAAGATAAAGATAAAGATAAAGATAAAGATACAGATACAGATACAGATACAGATACAGATACAGATACAGATACAGATACAGATACAGATACAGATACAGATACAGATACAGATACAGATACAAATACAGATACAGATACAGATACAGATACAGATACAGATACAGATACAGATAAGATAAGATAAAGATAAAGATAAAGTTAAGATAAAGATACAGATACATATACAGATACAGATAAAGATACAGATACAGATACAGATACAGATACAGATACAGATACAGATAAGATAAAGATAAAGATACAGATACAGATACAGACACAGATACAGATACAGATACAGATACAGATACAGATACAGATACAGATACAGATACAGATACAGATACAGATACAGATACAGATACAGATACAGATACAGATAAAGATAAAGATACAGATACAGATAAAGATACAGATACAGATACAGATACAGATAAAGATAAAGATAAAGATAAAGATACAAATACAGATACAGATACAGATACAGATACAGATACAGATACAGATACAGATACAGATACAGATACAGATACAGATACAGATAAAGATACAGATACAGATAAAGATACAGATACAGATACAGATACAGATAAAGATAAAGATAAAGATAAAGATAAAGATACAGATATAGATACAGATACAGATACAGATAAAGATACAGATACAGATACAGATAAAGATAAAGATACAGATACAGATACAGACACAGATACAGATACAGATACAGATACAGATACAGATACAGATACAGATACAGATACAGATACAGATACAGATACAGATACAGATAAAGATACAGATACAGATAAAGATACAGATACAGATACAGATACAGATAAAGATAAAGATAAAGATAAAGATACAAATACAGATACAGATACAGATACAGATACAGATACAGATACAGATACAGATACAGATAAGATAAGATAAAGATAAAGATAAAGTTAAGATAAAGATACAGATACATATACAGATACAGATACAGATACAGATACAGATACAGATACAGATACAGATACAGATAAGATAAGATAAAGATAAAGATAAAGATAAAGTTAAGATAAAGATACAGATACAGATACAGATACAGATAAAGATAAAGATAAAGACAAAGATAAAGATAAAGATAAAGATACAGATACAGATACAGATACAGATACAGATAAAGATACAGATACAGATACAGATAAAGATAAAGATACAGATACAGATACAGACACAGATACAGATACAGGTACAGATACAGATACAGATACAGATACAGATACAGATACAGATACAGATACAGATACAGATACAGATACAGATACAGATACAGATACAGATACAGATACAGATAAAGATACAGATAAAGATAAAGATAAAGATAAAGATAAAGATACAAATACAGATACAGATACAGATACAGATACAGATACAGATACAGATAAAGGTAAAGAAACAGATACAGATACAGATACAGATACAGATACGGATATAGATAAAGATACAGATACAGATACAGATACAGATACAGATACAGAGACGGATACAGATACAGATACAGATACAGATACAGATACAGATACAGATACAGATACAGATACAGATACAGATACAGATACAGATACAGATACAGATACAGATACAGATACAGATACAGATACAGATAAAGATAAAGATACAGATACAGATACAGATACAGATAAAGATAAAGATAAAGATGAAGATAAAGATAAAGATAAAGATAAAGATAAAGATAAAGATAAAGATAAAGATAAAGATAAAGATAAAGATAAAGATAAAGATAAAGATAAAGATAAAGATAAAGATAAAGATAAAGATAAAGATAAAGATTACAGATACAGATACAGATACAGATACAGATACAGATACATATAAAGAAACAGATACAGATACAGATACAGATACAGATACAGATAAAGATAAAGATAAAGATAAAGATAAAGATACAGATACATATACAGATACAGATACAGATACAGATACAGGTACAGATACAGATACAGATACAGATACAGATAAAGATACAGATACAGATACAGATACAGATACAGATAAGATAAAATAAAGATAAAGATAAGGATAAAGATAAAGATAAAGATAAAGATAAAGATATAGATACAGATAAAGATACAGATACAGATACAGATACAGATACAGATACAGATACAGATACAGATACAGATACAGATACAGATACAGATACAGATAAAGATAAAGATAAAGATAAAAATACAGATACAGATACAGATACAGATACATATACAGATACAGATACAGATACAGATACAGGTACAGATACAGATACAGATACAGATACAGATAAAGAGACAGATACAGATACAGATACAGATAAAGATAAAGATAAAGATACAGATACAGATACAGATAGAGATAAGATAAGATACAGATACAGATACAGATAAGATAAGATAAAGATAAAGATAAAGTTAAGATAAAAATACAGATACAGATACAGATACAGATAAAGATAAAGATAAAGATAAAGATAAAGATAAAGATACAGATACAGATACAGATACAGATACAGATACAGATAAAGATACAGATACAGATACAGATAAAGATACAGATACAGATACAGACACAGATACAGATACAGATACAGATACAGATACAGATACAGATACAGATACAGATACAGATACAGATACAGATACAGATACAGATACAGATACAGATAAAGATACAGATACAGATAAAGATACAGATACAGATACAGATACAGATAAAGATAAAGATAAAGATAAAGATACAAATACAGATACAGATACAGATACAGATACAGATACAGATACAGATACAGATACAGATACAGATACAGATACAGATACAGATACAGGTAAAGAAACAGATACAGATACAGATACAGATACAGATACGGATAAAGATAAAGATAAAGATACAGATACAGATACAGATACAGATACAGATACGGATACAGATACAGATACAGATACAGATACAGATACAGATACAGATACAGATACAGATACAGATACAGATACAGATACAGATACAGATACAGATACAGATACAGATACAGATACAGATACAGATAAAGATACAGATACAGATAAAGATAAAGATACAGATACAGATAAAGATAAAGATAAAGATAAAGATAAAGATAAAGATACAAATACAGATACAGATACAGATACAGATACAGATACAGATACAGATACAGATACAGATACAGATACAGATACAGGTAAAGAAACAGATACAGATACAGATACAGATACAGATACAGATACAGATAAAGATAAAGATAAAGATACAGATACAGATACAAATACAGATAAAGATACAGATACAGATACAGATACAGATACAGATAAAGATAAAGATAAAGATAAAGATAAAGATAAAGATAAAGATAAAGATAAAGATAAAGATAAAGATAAAGATAAAGATAAAGATAAAGATAAAGATAAAGATAAAGATAAAGATAAAGATAAAGATAAAGATAAAGATACAGATACAGATACAGATACAGATACAGATACAGATACAGATACAGATACAGATACAGATACAGATACAGATACAGATACAGATACAGATACAAATACAGATACAGATACAGATACAGATACAGATACAGATACAGATAAGATAAGATAAAGATAAAGATAAAGTTAAGATAAAGATACAGATACATATACAGATACAGATAAAGATAAAGATAAAGATAAAGATAAAGATACAGATACAGATACAGATACAGATACAGATACAGATACAGATAAAGATACAGATACAGATACAGATAAAGATAAAGATACAGATACAGATACAGACACAGATACAGATACAGATACAGATACAGATACAGATACAGATACAGATACAGATACAGATACAGATACAGATAAAGATACAGATACAGATAAAGATACAGATACAGATACAGATACAGATAAAGATAAAGATAAAGATAAAGATACAAATACAGATACAGATACAGATACAGATACAGATACAGATACAGATACAGATACAGATACAGATACAGATACAGATAAGATAAGATAAAGATAAAGATAAAGTTAAGATAAAGATACAGATACATATACAGATACAGATACAGATACAGATACAGATACAGATACAGATACAGATAAGATAAGATAAAGATAAAGATAAAGTTAAGATAAAGATACAGATACAGATACAGATACAGATAAAGATAAAGATAAAGATAAAGATAAAGATACAGATACAGATACAGATACAGATACAGATAAAGATACAGATAAAGATAAAGATACAGATACAGATACAGACACAGATACAGATACAGGTACAGATACAGATACAGATACAGATACAGATACAGATACAGATACAGATACAGATACAGATACAGATACAGATACAGATACAGATACAGATGAAGATACAGATACAGATAAAGACACAGATACAGCTACAGATAAAGATAAAGATAAAGATAAAGATAAAGATAAAGATAAAGATAAAGATAAAGATACAAATACAGATACAGATACAGATACAGATACAGATACAGATACAGATACAGATACAGGTAAAGAAACAGATACAGATACAGATACAGATACAGATACGGATAAAGATAAAGATAAAGATACAGATACAGATACAGATACAGATACAGATACAGATACGGATACAGATACAGATACAGATACAGATACAGATACAGATACAGATACAGATACAGATACAGATACAGATACAGATACAGATACAGATAAAGATACAGATACAGATACAGATACAGATAAAGATAAAGATAAAGATGAAGATAAAGATAAAGATAAAGATAAAGATAAAGATAAAGATAAAGATAAAGATAAAGATAAAGATAAAGATAAAGATAAAGATAAAGATAAAGATAAAGATAAAGATAAAGATAAAGATAAAGATAAAGATAAAGATAAAGATAAAGATAAAGATAAAGATAAAGATAAAGATAAAGATAAAGATAAAGATAAAGATAAAGATAAAGATAAAGATAAAGATAAAGATAAAGATAAAGATAAAGATTACAGATACAGATACAGATACAGATACAGATACAGATACATATAAAGAAACAGATACAGATACAGATACAGATACAGATACAGATAAAGATAAAGATAAAGATAAAGATACAGATACAGATACAGATACAGATACAGATACAGATACAGGTACAGATACAGATACAGATACAGATACAGATAAAGATACAGATACAGATACAGATACAGATACAGATACAGATACAGATAAGATAAGATAAAGATAAAGATAAGGATAAAGATAAAGATAAAGATAAAGATAAAGATAAAGATATAGATACAGATAAAGATACAGATACAGATACAGATACAGATACAGATACAGATACAGATACAGATACAGATACAGATACAGATACAGATAAAGATAAAGATAAAGATAAAAATACAGATACAGATACAGATACAGATACATATACAGATACAGATACAGATACAGATACAGGTACAGATACAGATACAGATACAGATAAAGATACAGATACAGATACAGATACAGATAAAGATAAAGATAAAGATACAGATACAGATACAGATAGAGATAAGATAAGATAAAGATAAAGATAAAGATAAAGATAAAGATAAAGATAAAGATAAAGATAAAGATAAAGATAAAGATAAAGATAAAGATAAAGATAAAGATAAAGATAAAGATAAAGATAAAGATAAAGATAAAGAGAAAGATAAAGATAAAGATAAAAATAAAGATACAGATACTGATACAGATACAGATACAGATACAGATACAGATAAAGATAAAGATAAAGATAAAGATAAAGATAAAGATAAAGATACAGATACAGATACAGATACAGATACAGATACAGATACAGATACAGATACAGATACAGATACAGATACAGATAAAGATAAAGATAAAGATAAAGATAAAGATAAAGATAAAGATAAAGATAAAGATAAAGATAAAGATAAAGATAAAGATACAGATACAGATAAAGATAGAGATAGAGATAAAGATACAGATACAGATACAGACAGATAAAGATAAAGATAAAGATAAAGATACAGATACAGATACAGATACAGATACGCTCCGATCTTTAAACTTTTCTGAACCTGTACCATCGTACCGCTCTCGATGTTTATTGATTGACTTAAAAGCTCTTGATAGCAGACGATCTATTCTATCGTGCTCATTTATTATTCGTATCATTTCTGGATCTATTGATTGTCCTTCTCTTTTAAGTAAAATTCAATTTAATATACCCAATATGAGGCTCCGACAGTACGAAACCTTTAAAATTGGCTTCTCGAGAACCAACTATGGGGTGAATGCTCCGATTCCTAGGGCATGTGCAGATTTAAATATGTTTTTCAATTCTTCCGATGCTGATTTTACGTGGCCGTATGGGATCTTAGTCAATCATCTTAAATCGTTCTTTTCTTAGTAACTACTAAACTATTGTACATTAGCTTAATATAGTCTGTAAGAATGTATCCATTTAAAGACAATAAATAAATAAATAAATAAATAAATAAATAAATAAATAAATAAATAAAGGTACAGATACAGATACAGATACAGATAAAGATAAAGATAAAGATAAAGATACAGATACATGTACAGATACAGATACAGATACAGATACAGGTACAGATACAGATACAGATACAGATACAGATAAAGATACAGATACAGATACAGATACAGATACAGATACAGATAAGATAAGATAAAGATAAAGATAAGGATAAAGATAAAGATAAAGATAAAGATAAAGATATAGATACAGATAAAGATACAGATACAGATACAGATACAGATACAGATACGGATACAGATACAGATACAGATACAGATACAGATACAGATACAGATAAAGATAAAGATAAAGATAAAAATACAGATACAGATACAGATACAGATACATATACAGATACAGATACAGATACAGATACAGGTACAGATACAGATACAGATACAGATACAGATAAAGATACAGATACAGATACAGATACAGATAAAGATAAAGACAAAGATACAGATACAGATACAGATAGAGATAAGATAAGATAAAGATAAAGATAAAGATAAAGATAAAGATAAAGATAAAGATAAAGATAAAGATAAAGATAAAGATAAAGATAAAGAGAAAGATAAAGATAAAGATAAAAATAAAGATACAGATACTGATACAGATACAGATACAGATACAGATAAAGATAAAGATAAAGATAAAGATAAAGATAAAGATAAAGATAAAGATAAAGATAAAGATAAAGATAAAGATAAAGATAAAGATAAAGATAAAGATAAAGATAAAGATAAAGATAAAGATAAAGATAAAGATAAAGATAAAGATAAAGATAAAGATAAAGATAAAGATAAAAATAAAGATACAGATACTGATACAGATACAGATACAGATACAGATAAAGATAAAGATAAAGATAAAGATAAAGATAAAGATAAAGATAAAGATAAAGATAAAGATAAAGATAAAGATAAAGATACAGATACAGATACAGATACAGATACAGATACAGATACAGATACAGATACAGATACAGATACAGATAAAGATAAAGATAAAGATAAAGATAAAGATAAAGATAAAGATAAAGATAAAGATAAAGATACAGATACAGATACAGATAAAGATAGAGATAGAGATAAAGATACAGATACAGATACAGACAGATAAAGATAAAGATAAAGATAAAGATACAGATACAGATACAGATACAGATACAGATAAAGGTACAGATACAGATACAGATACAGATACAGATAAA